>NW_007251299.1:572896-600234 GCF_000164805.1 Carlito syrichta
GACTGACGGTACTGGGAAACTATGGGGGGGGATGGGATTAACAGTAGAAAATATCTGTCTGGGGAAGGGGTAACACCTCTTATCAACAGGGTGCCTGAATGAAATGTAATTGTACACCTAACCCTTAACTGTACCCCACAAAACCATAATAAAAAATATTGATTTAAAAATTAAAAAAAGAAAAGAAAAGACTGTCCTTGACCCATTGAATGGTTTTGGCATCCTTATTGAAAATCATTTGACTATATATTTGAAGGTTTATTTCTGGGCTCTATTTAACTCCATTGGTCTATGTGTCTATCTTTATTGCCAATGCCATACTGTTTTGATCACTATAACATGGTAGTAAGTTTTGAAGTCAGGAACTATGAATCCTCTTTGTTGTTCTCTTTCAAGATTGTTTTGATTATTCTGGGTTTGCTAAGATTTTGTATGAACTTTAGGGTAAGATTTTCTATTTACAAAATATATCACTGGGATTTTGATGGGGATTGCAATTAATCTGTAGATTGCTTTAGTAGTATTAACATCTTAACAGTATTAGGCTTTCCAATCCATGAATATGAGGTGTTCTTCCAATTATTTATGTCTTCTTTAGTTTCTTTTTTGTTGTTGTTTCCTTCAAGAAAATATTTATTGCATATTATCAGTGATATTATTTTACAGCAAAATTAAATACATTTCACAAACATAAAATGGAAATCAAGGCATATATCAAATTTAAATGCTGAACCAAAGTCCTGGTTTTCAGAATTTAGTAGTCAATCATGATTCCACACCAGGGCCACTAGTCCATGATTTCAAATAGTTAAGGATCTTTTCAGTAACCGGAGCAAAATCTTCTCAATATGCAACAATGGTTTCCACACAAAACCCTTTTGGGAGCTCAGATATTTCACTGAGTGTTTCATTCATTGAGACATCCTTTTGCCCTACTTCATCAGCTAGCAGCTTGTCCTTTTTCCTGCCAAATAAGAACTTTGAGCCCAGCTGGGTCCAGGTGCCAACCACGTAGACCACAGACATGCACCAGTACCAGGATGTGGCCTGGTTGAGAAGCATGGGGACACCAGCAAAGGACTTCTTTAATTTCTTTTAGCAGTGTTTTTTAGTTTTTAGTGTATAAGTTTTCATCTCTTAGTCCATTTTGTGCTGATATAAAAGAATACCTAAGACTTGGTAATTTATAATAAACAGAAATATATTGGCTCACAATTCTGGAGGATGGAAAGTCCAATAGCAACAAACCAGCAGATTTGGTAATTTTGATTCCAAGATGGCACCTTGAATGCTGTATTCTCCAAAGGGGAGGAATGCTTTGTCTTCACATGGCAGAAGACAGAAGCACAAAGACACAGAAAGGAGCCAAACTCTCCATTTGTAATGGCATCAGTTCATGAGTACTAAGCACCTCTTAAAGGTCCCACCTCTCAATACTGTTACAATGGCAATTAATTTCCAACATGTGCTTTGGAGGGGACAAATACTCAAACCATGGCACCCTCCCTGGTTAAGTTTATCCTAAGTATGTTCTTCTTCTTGATGCTATTGTTTCTTTATCATCTTTCCTGATTGTTCACTGTCATTGTAACATCTGTTTCATTTTATCAGCCAGATAAGTCACATGGCCAAACCCAAATTCAGAAGGGGGAAGCACAGCCCATCCACTTGGGAGGGCACTGCAGTTTCATAACAAAGTGAATGGATACAGGGAGAAGTGAATAACCGGAGCCTGTAACACCTCATCCCATAATGAGCTTCCTGGAGTCAGTTTTAGAATTGCTTTTGTCCAGGGTCCACATTGCAAATAGTCTGCTCCCACCCTCTCACTCTATACCACTACCTCAGAAAAAAAAATGTTTAAAAACATAGCAAGGGGGAAAAAGAAGTGAGCAGAGAAACAAAAGAGGTAGCAAAGTACCCAGCTGGACAAGAAGCAGGTACTGTGGAAAGAACACAGGCCAGGAGTCAGAAGGCCCACCACTTGATCTCAGGCAAGTCTCTTAACATCTCTAGCCCTCAGTTTTCTTCTTTGGTGGTGGGCTAATTGATCTCTGGGGGCCTTTCCTGACCTAACCTTCCCACTTGTGCAAATTTTAACAGTTCTGTCCCTAGATTACAAAATAAGCCACCATTAGAAAATCCCTTCTGTCTGTAGACCCGACACATCCACACAAGTAGCCATCTGTCTTAGTCCATTTAGGCTACTATAACAAAAACACCATAAAAAGACATTTCTTTTTCACAGTCTGGGAATTCCAAGATCAAGGCACCGGCAGATTTGGCCTCTGGTAGGGGTTTGCTGTCTGCTTCGTAGATGCTCTCTGAGGTCTCTTTTCCAAGGACACTAATCCCATTCATGAGATTAGAGCCCACATGAACTAATCACTTCCCAAAGGCCCTACCTTTTAATACCATCACCTTGATGATTAAAATTTGCTGTAAATTTTGGGGAGACACACACTCAGATCATAGCACCATATCTCTGTCCCATATCTCATCATTTTGGGCCTTACATCCCACTTTTATTAGCTTTTAAAATGTTTCATACCAACTGGGATTTCCAAAGATGGAAGATAGTCTTAACTATCTTAGTTGTCCCCAGAGTAGTAGGTACCAAACAGATATTTTTCTAACTGAATTGAGAGAAAACCTCAAGTACCTTTATTTTTTTAATGATTTATTGTATCTTAAGCTTCCAAGTGAATTTTCTATGGAAGGTAAGTTGGGGTACAACAGAAAATTCAGAAAGTATTCTGAATTTAGAATAAATGTGCTTTCTCTCACAACTGCAATCCGTTGATCTTACCAATTCTATGCCATAAAGTCAGGTAGATGCGATATCTCAGTTTACTATTTTGGAATTTTATTGTGTCAAAATATATTCAATGACTATGTAGATAAATATAGCACATGTCTGATGTAGGCTTGGCAAGGACTGTCAGAAGACAAAGGGTCTTAAGATATGGAGAAATAAGATCGGCATTTAAAGTTATTTTCCTAGTCTCTGTTGAAAAAATTTCACTTGAAAATCACATAGAGAGTAAAATGGGGGGCAGACCTTATACTTTTACCAATTAAAGTGTGATTTTTAACTTGAAACAAATATTCTATGAATGAATATTATTGCATTATTTTTTAAAAGCATAGGAACATAAACAGAAATAGGCATTTTGTGTCCTCCCAGAATTTTTACTTAATCAAGCGAATAACAGTCGCCCTCCCAGAAGCCCAGAGAATAAAAGTATCTTCTATTTGCTTGGAAATGACAAATGTAATAAAAATGCCATAGATAAGGCCACACTGTAAATCCAGTTTCTAGAGCCATGGAGACACTAAAGCAATTCTCCAGGAATGTTTTGTCTTTGGCTTTACCAATGGCTTCTCTTCTCCTCTCCTTCTAGGCTGCCCCATTAAAGGCCACCCTGTCCCCAACATCACCTGGTTTCATGGCGGCCAGCCAGTTGCCTCCGTCACAGGACTGACGCATCACATCTTGGCAGCTGGGCAGATTCTTCATGTTGCAAACCTCAGTGGTGGGTCTCAAGGGGAATTCAGCTGCCTTGCTCAGAATGAGGCAGGGATGCTCATGCAGAAGGCAACCGTAGTGATCCAAGGTAAGACATCCCTCAGGCGTTGGGTGCTGGGCTCATTTTGGGTCCAAGGAAGACCACGTGGAATTGACTCCTCTAGAAGAACGAAGTGATTTCTGATCTCCAGTGGTGCTCGTGGCATGAAAACCAAAGTTGCACCATGTTTATATACAGCGAGATCCAACTTCTGCCACTGTGGCCTTTTCAGAAAGAGGCATCAGATCCTGTCCCAGCAGACCCTGGAAAAGTCAGTGCTGCCTTCATAAATGGGCTCTTCTCACAAAGGAGCCACCGCTGTATAGCAAAGTCAGATGTGCTTCCTTTGTGCTGGTTTAAGTAGTAGAGCTCACACATACACACGGACACACAGATTAGCCTGTTTTAAAAATGCAAGTTTCCTCTGTTCATTTGGTTAAAAAAAAGATACCTCTTGATCTAAACAGTTTGGCTACTGCGCCCTGGCAAGAGAGATGGGGCTGGTGCCCATGCCGGCCGGTCATTCTGAAGAGTGGTCAGCTGCAGTCACACACTGAGGGTTCTCCAGGCCATTTCCTTTGATCCTGGCAAAGAATGGACCGAGAAGCCCACATGGCTTGTGCATTCGCCTTCCAGGAAAACAGGCGGGTCAGAAAGCCTGTGGGCGGAGCCTGGCTTTCACTGCACCTAGAAAGAGTTGTGAATGAACCCCAAACAGAGGGAAAACGGTGAAAACTGGCCTTTTTATAGAAACTATGGGCAGCTTTTGGGTTTTCCACAGGCTAGTTCTACCAGAAGTCTATGTATGATACTTTTAAGGAAAGCAAAGTTCCATGGCACGTATTCCAAAATGGAGGCTTCGATGGGAAGGGACAGTTTTGTGCCAATATGGCACATAAGTTTTCCCCTTAAATATCCTCCCCCATCGTTTGGCTTTCCAGACAAGAAAACAGCCATTCCATTTTCTTGCCAGCTGGCTCTTCTCGGCCAAAAACCAGAAACCAGCGCCTATCTGCAAGACTTGTGATATACAGCTTTGCAAATAAGCACTCAAAATTTACCAGCTCATATTTATTTTTAACAGCTTTTCTACTAGTGAGTCCCAGACTCCCAAAGAGAAAAGACCGAAGAAACTGGCTTTCTTACTGACGTCATTGTCTCATGTAAATGAGAACTCTCTAGATAGACTGATGGGTTTTTTTTTCCTTTTTTCTTTTCTTCCTTTTTTTTTTTCCTTTGGGTAACATCTACAAAATCCAACTCAAATCTGCACTTTTAAATATGATTGTTAAGTATCTCTGAAATACTTATATCTCTTTGTAGAAAAATAAAGTCACTTTCTGGTGAACCAATAAGGAAAAAAGTCCTTCAGCAAGTATGTTTTAAAACAGTAAGACTGGGGGCGTTGATTGAGTACTGTCTTTGTGCCAGGCACTGAGCTAGGCACTTTACTTTCCTTACAATAACTGATGAGGTGAGGGTCACTGTACCCCTTTTATGACCGAGCCAACTGGGGCTCCTAGGGACCACATGACTTGCCCAAATAGGTTGGGAATGGTGCCCGTCAGGGGGCAGGGCCTCATTCATAGCAGTTCCTCTCCCTCAGCTCACACACCCGCCTCCCGCCTGCCTTCGACACTCCCTGCTACCCTGTGCAGAAGGAATGCAGAGTGTGAGCAATAATGCTATCTTCTTTTAACCCCGATCCCCCCTCCCATGACAGATTACTGGTGGTCTGTGGACAGACTGGCCACCTGCTCGGCCTCCTGTGGCAACCGGGGGGTCCAGCAGCCCCGCCTGAGGTGTCTGCTAAACAGCACGGAGGTCAGCCCCGCCCACTGCGCAGGGAAGGCTCGCCCTGCCGTCCAGCCCATCGCCTGCAACCGGAGAGACTGCCCTTCCCGGTGAGTATGGCAGATGCTGGCTCAGCCCTCCCCGCCCGATGGATGGGCCATCACTTACAGCCACGTTGACAGTCAGCCCCTGTGTATTGATGGGCGGGGAGACACACAAGCCACGGAGCTGTTCTTTCCTGAAGGCACAGGTTGGTCAGGCCTGGCCACCATGTTGAAAATAGCCTCTAAATAAGCCTCCTCTCCTGCCTCCGTTTATCCCCTCACCCTCAGTCAGTGAACGGCTCATTGGACTCCCCAAGTGCCTAGAGGGGCCTGTTCAGGGAGCAAGAACATCCCAGGCCCTGGTAAGAGATGGCTCCCCTCCTGCAATAATCAACTGACTTTCTAGACTTTTTGTAAAAAAGCAATGTGTTTTCAATTGAAGAGCTGAGGAAGCCGGGATTACCTGCTCGACCCCAACCCCTCCCCTTCTTGTCTAACTTTAAATACCTGAGCTAATCAGTACCCCAGCTAAGCAGAGGAAATCTTTTTTTTTTTTTTCTTAATCAATATTTTTTATTATGGTTTTGTGGGGTACAGTTAAGGGTTAGGTGTACAATTATGTTTCATTCAGGCACCCTGTTGATAAGAGGTGTTTCCCCATCCCCAGACAGATATTTGCTACTGTTAATCCCATCTGCCTCCCCCCCATAGTTTCCCAGTACCGTCAGTCATTTTCTTATAGTATGACATTGGATGTTCAAGGTCCATTGTATGAGTGAGAACATGTGATACTCGGATCTTTGTATCTGTGAGAGGTCACTCAGTATTATATCTTATCTCCTCTTCTTTTCCACAAAGGGTTACATCTCACTGAAGCTGGAACAAATCTCATTTCCTAGAGCTGCCTCGTGTTCTGCATTTGGTTCCTTCTGTAGCCCAGAACGGCACCCAGAGTCTCTGCCTGTGACATCTTTCCTCAACAGAGTCTCTGATTGTGACATTTTTGTCCTATTTCGAGAAGCTATGAGTCACACTGTGTCTCTGGCAGTAGCTAAAGGGATAATGGATGGGCTTGGAGTTGGCACCAGTGTGGTGCTCGGAGCCTCGGGGGGACTTGGCTGGGCCCTGAAGTACCCCTTGACTACCTATCCTTAGGACTTTCACACACTGCTTAGGCAACTGCTTTGTATTTTGCCAGCTGAGTCATAAGGAGCAGCTGAAACCAGAAGAGACTCAATGAAATATGAAACACACTCATTAATATCAGCAGTTTGACTTGCTGACGGGAAGGTTTCCACGGGAATGATTAATGTCCTTTTATACCCTTCCTGAACTGTAACATAGCCCGTACCTCTCCTCTCTCAGCCGCGCCCCCACCCCAGCTCCTGAAAAATTGCTGAAACGTATATTTGGAAATAAAAATGGATGGAAATGCAGGCCTGACATTCACCAGGGATAGGAGGCTGGAAGACTGCCCTTGCCAAGCTGTGCGAAATGAAGAAGCGATCTTTGCTGGGCCAGGAACTTTTGATTTGATTTGGTGATGGTCAGAGTCAATCAACTCAATTTATTTCTGCAAATGAAATCATAATGGCTGTGTTTTCTTGGGTTTCGGTGCCCCAGGAGTTTTAAAACACCTCATGCCTGCTTCCTAAGTGGCTCTGCTCCTGTGGGTTGGAAATCTGCACGCAGTCATCCCTCTCCAGGGCAAAAGAGCAGGGAAGTTGCCATGGAACTAAATAAGTTGCAGATCCAGATTTTTAGGAGGAATCTGCTCCCCCTTCCTGGCAACAGGCCTCTCCCGAAAGCCAGGTGCGGCGCCACTTGGCTGGGAAGTAGCCATAGGTTCACCTTTGACCAGTTTCCCTGCCAGACTTTTTAGACATTTCAGCATCCTTCTTTGAATGCAAACAAGTGCTGCCATGGTCACCATTCTGAGCAGAACTGGGACATCCTGCTTTGACCCAGGGAGCTGTTTCAACCGTTTTATGCTAGGTAACTATTTTTCTCCATCAATAACACCAAAGAGTTTTTTGGGTTTTTTTTTCCCCCTAGGTTGCATGAAATGGCTAAAAAGCAGCAAGTTTTTTTTGTTTTTTTGGTTTTTTTTGCTGTTTTTATCAAACTGTCCCCTTTCCCTCCTCTGGGAGAGGGGTCATCCCAGGGGGTGCACATTGCAAAGAGAAGCCTTGCGTGTCTGTATACGGACCAAGGAATTCAGAGTCCTCCCAGATCACAGCTTGGCTTGATGGAAAAAAGCCCATTTGTCACAGTCTCGGTCAGTCTCACTTCTGGGGAATTGCAGCTTGAACCTCACATTCTGAGAACAAGTATTACCTCCCTATAGGCGGCCTCATAAGAAGTATAGGACCTACAGACTATGACTCAGAGAGACGGGAAATTTCTTCAGAAAGTTTGAAGGAACTTTGTATGTTTCTGAGGGAAAAAAAGCCAAAGGAAACAAGGCACGGGTTAAGTTAAGGTAGGAAGTACACTGAGTGCCACCAGACAAAACCTTGACTTAAGTGAGACCCAGATTACCTTCTCAGTCAGGGTTGGATCTGACATCCCTGGGAAATGGTCCCTTCTCTGTCACATGCTTGGATGCCTTTAGGAAGTACCGGTACTGCAGTCCAACGTAACCCTCTGCAATCACGTGGCCACTGGAGCAGCTAAGGCCACTGACAGTTCTCAAGTGTCTTAGTAGTTTAAAACAACAGAAATGTATTGTCTCACCATCTTGGAGGCCAGAAGTCCAAAATCATGGTGTCAAGCGGGCCACACCACCGCCAAGGATTCTAGGAGAGAATCCGTTCCTCGCCCCGTTCAGCTTCTGGTAGCCCCAGGTGTTCCTTGGATTGTAGCCACACGGCTCCATGGTTACACTTTCTCCTTCTCTTCTCTCTGCATAGTCTCCCTCTGCCTTTTTCTTATAAGAACATTTAGGGACCGGGAGTGATGGCCCACGCCTATAATCCCAGCACTTTGGGAAGTCAAGGTGGGAGGATTGCTTGAGCCCACCACAGGCATCATAGAGAGACCTCATCTCTCCAAAAAAATAAAAAATCAGTCAGGCACGGTGGCACTCACCTGCAGTCCCAGCTACTCAGGAAGCCTGGGAGATTGAGGCTGCAGTGAGCTGTGATAATGGTTCCACTTACTCCAGCCTGGGTGACAGAGCAAGACTTCGATTCAAAAAAAAAAAAACACTTAGGGTCTACCCAGATAATCCAAGATAATCTTATCTGAAAATCCTTAATTAGAATCTTTTCCGAATAAGACAGCATTCAACATTCACAGGCTCCAGGGATTTGACATGGATGTCTTTTGGGGGGCCATTTTTTCAGCCTACCATTTCAAGTCAATACGGTGAAAAGGATCTTGACCTCCAAATTAGCAGCTATATGGTGACAGCAGGGCTGTGTGGGGCTCTTTCTCCCAAGGCGTGACATGGGGCTCCTCTGACACTTCTTCCTCTCCCCAGGTGGATGGTGACCTCTTGGTCTGCCTGTACTCGGAGCTGCGGGGGAGGCGTCCAGACCCGCCGGGTGACCTGTCAAAAGCTGAAAGCCTCTGGTATCTCTACCCCTGTGTCCAATGACATGTGCACCCAGCTTGCCAAGCGGCCTGTGGACACCCAGGCCTGTAACCAGCAGCTGTGTGTGGAGTGGGCCTTCTCCAGCTGGGGCCAGGTGAGGCACCAGAGAGGTTTTTATTTGGAAGCTAAATCTAAAGGGGTGGACCCTGACAGAGTAGGAAGTAAAATGACACCGTTGCCACTTCCTCTGTGATAACTGACCTTCCATATTCTGTCACTAACCTACCCAGTCTCGGCCCTAAAGCAGTTTCTGAAATTCGTCTCCACTACTCTCACAGCGCCCAAGCCACCACTCTTTTCCTCTTAATTTGCCTCCACCCTGAGGACTTCTGTTTCTCAGACCATCATCCGGCCCTCTAGCCCCTCTTTCAGATCGCATTCCACCGAGCCTCCTCTTCTCGCTGGCTGTGCTGGCCTGATGATTTAAAGTTCTGAGGAGATGTATCTGGGGGCTGCCAGAGTTGTAGGCCCAGGGCTCTTAACTGGGCTGCATAATTCCAAGCCCTGAGTTGACTTTTTCAAAAGATCAATGTCAAGGCTGTACCTCCTAGAGATTCCGAGTCAACTGCCCTGGGGTGGGATCCAAGTAATTTTAAGAAACTCCCTGGGTACTTCTGATACGCAGCCAGGGTAAAGAACTACTGTTCCAAGCCAGGAGAAGTCGAAGCTTAGCTGGACCACTTTGAAGTCACCAACTCTTTTCTCAATTCTCTGCCTAGAGGTTAACACACAAATCCCAGGGAAGCTCAACAGACAGCAGACATGGGTTCATCTGACCCAGGTTCCTAAGGACAGGGCCTCCTCTGGATATAGTGGAAGAACCATGATGGACCTCTCCACTTGAGGAGGAAATTTTATGTTTAGTTGAAAGGGAAATCAACACAAACTGAAGATTCTCTATGGGGAAGAGCCAACCTGAGCAATGCCATGACAAGAGCAACCTAGGTCTGTTGGGGGGCGATGCTGAGAGTGACCTCGCTGTTTTCTCATTCATGTCCAGGTAGAGCTGAGATCCAGTCAGAATGCCAGTTGTCATTAGGTCTAGGTTGTCTCCAGTCCAGGTAAAGTCTATTAGAGAAAGAATAGTTGTCCTACTCATCTGATCACTGCACCATTTTAGAACGTTGTTGGCACCAAAAAGAATCAGGTGTGAAGGTGCTTGGGGGAAATGATATCATTTTTATATTCTGTTACTCCAGAAGTCAATGTTTGAAACCTACTGGAGACTTACCAAGCATGTAGGAACTGCCTGCTAGGGCTGACATTCGGGTGGTACTCACCAGCTGGTACTAGTTTGTCAGCGGCTGGTGCTAATTGGTAGAATGAACATTCTGATTGATCAGACATAGTTTTTGGTTGGCTGGCATCTGAACCATACCATTAAGCTTGGCCAGCTGGGACACCCCACAACAGGCTTTAAATTCTTTATGGAACCATATGAACCAATGTGACTAAATGTTTTGGGGCCCTTAGCAACTGTAAACTTGTTGAAATTGGCCATCTACACCTGACTAGTTCGTTCCCTTAGGCATGTTCTTTGGGAAACAATTACTTGCAGCTTTCTATTAAGTGAACATACTGTGGCCATCTCTAATGAAGATCAAATGTTATTGGCCACAGAGTTCACTTGCAACTCATAAGCCATTTGTGTCCCAGGCAAGTCTGGGGCTAATGCTCAATGCTGGCCAGTCAACATGCCTGGCTACATGATCCTTTCTGGACCCTCTACGAACCCCTCTCCTCATTTCCAATGACAAAACATATGTGTTTCATAATCAAAGAGGCATGAGCTCCCCTTGCTCCCTTGCCTGGGGGAATATCATCTTTCTCTTACCTGGAAAAGTCCTCTTCTGATAGCTCTTCAGGCCCTCAAGCCTTATTGGCACTTTGTGAAATTACGATAGCAAACAGATCTGGTTACATATGGGAGATGTTTCTTCAATGTGTCATCAAGGTCACCCAAGAAGACATACAGAACACATTTGATAATTCTTAGTGATTATTTTTCCTAACAGAGAAAAATATACATTTGTCTTTCTCCATTCCTTCCCCTCGAAATATTCCCACCCCTCCTTGAGTCTAACACCCTCCAGGCCAGTATAGTTCAAGCTTTAATGTGAATCACCTGGGATCTTCTTAAAGATGCCAAGTCTGATATGGGGGGCTGGGATAAAGCTTAAGATGCTGAATGTCTAAAAGCTCCCTGGTAATGCCAATGTTACTGACCCAAGAACCACACTTGAAAGAGCAGCAGGGCCAGGTGCGGTAGCTCACACCTGTAATCTCAGCACTTTGGGAGATGGAGGTGAGAGGATTGAGCCCAGGGGCTTGAGACTAACCTGGACAACTTGGTGAGACCTCATCTCTACAATAAATCAAAAAATTAGCTGGGCCTGGTGGCACATGCCTGTAGTTCCAGCTCCTTGGAAGGCTGAAGGATCACCTAAGCCCAGCAGGCCGAGGCTGCCGTAGTCATGAGTGTGTCACTGTACTCCAGCCTGGGCAACAGAGTGAGACTCCAACAGAAAGAAAGGGAGGAAGGGAGGGAGAGAGGGAGAGGAGGGGAAGGAAGAAAGGAAGGGAGGAAAAAGAATAGTAGGGCTTGCAGCATTACAAATTACAGGAAAATGCTTCTTCCCATAGTCTTGCTGATGTTCTTCTGTGGATGATATTGTTGAAATGTGCTTCAAGCTGTAGATTCCCCCCAGACTTCCATACTCCACTCCTGTGAGAGTGAAAATAGTGATGGCTTCTAACAACAACCAAAAAAAAACCCTTTTGAAATAGTGTTACGCAAATATGTTTTTTCATCTGCCTATCTCTTTGAAGTCTATCAAAACCATACTTTTTTAGCCCAAGTAAAACTAAGGCCACCTTCTTAGCTCCAACAACTGGGTTTCAGGTAAGAATTCGACTTTCTTCTTTGAGTCCCATATACATTTATGGGACACCTGTCTTGGGTGGGAAAAGTGTCCCATACAAGCATGTGTGAAGGAATGAAGGGAAAAGTGGCTCTGGAATGTTTGCAGGAGAATTAGGTGACAGGGTAGAAATAGAAAAGTGGCTAGAAAGCAGGTGCCAGATCATAAAGGGTCGTGTATGCTACATAAGGAATTTGGATTTCATTATAAATGTGGCTAGAAAGATTGTTAAGCGGGAACAGCATGATCAAAGCTGGACGTTTAAAAGATTATTCTGTCAGCAGTATAGTGATCAAACTGGAAAATGAAAAGACTGGAGAAAGACAAACCACATCTACATTAAGTAATTATCGTGATCAGAATAAAGGTATTGGGCAGTGGAAATGGAGAAGAGTCCATTTCCTCTCTGCAAGTGTGATGCACATGGCTTCCATGATCCACTGACTATCAGAGGAAACCAAATCTGGCTGGAGGTTCTGAAATGAACAACTAGATAAGAATACAGTGAAAAAAAGAAAAGAGAGAGGGTGGAGCCGGGCTCAGTGGCTCAGCCTGTAATCCCAGCACTTTGGGAGGCCAAGGTGAGTGGATTGCCTGAGCCCACCGGTTTAAGACCAGCCTGGGCAACTTGGCAAGACCTCGTCTCTACAGTAAATCAAAAATCAGCTGGGCGCAGTAGCACACGCCTGTAGTTCTGGCTCCTTGGAAGGCTAAAGCAGAAGGACTGCCTGAGCCCAGCAGATTGACACTGGGGTGGCCATGAGTGTGCCACTGCACTCTAGCCTGGGTGATGGAGTGAGACTCCAACTCAAAAATTTAAAAATAAAAGAGGGTAGATTGGTACAATAGGGAATTGCTTTGGACTTGTTTGGTATAAGGTATCTGTGAAGTGTCTATAGAGGTGTTCATTAAGCAGTTGGATGTATAGGTCTGAGTCTTGCAAAAGAGCTGGGCTAAACACTATCAATTTGAAAGTCATCAGTATACACATGGTGAATAGGAGTCATAGCTGGTCTTACCTGAGGGAAGGAAAAATGTGAGGAAGATAAAGTCACAGTACAGAACCCTGGGAAATATTAACTAAACTGTGGAAAGAAGAGGGGAAAAGATAACCTCATGAGTAGGAAAAAGCACTTTCACAAGGACAAACAGAGGAGTTTTTTCCAGAAAGAAGGAAGGTCAGTGGTATCAAAATGCATCCAAAAGAACAAACAAGTTATAAAATAAGCATTGGTTTTATTTTGTACTTGCAGTGCACATTTGAACTTATGGTACCCAGAAGAACTTGACTGTCAGACAGTCACTGGTGACTCTGTGAAGGGCAGTTTCAGTGAGGCAGTAGGCACTGAATTCAAACCCGAAATAGGTTTAGGTACAGATGAGAGTGGTGGAAATAGTGCTGCCCGGGTCATGTTACTCCTTCAAGAATCCCTAGTTGTGGTCGAGGGACATTGGTAAAATGGCAGTTTGGTCAAGGGACATTGGTAAAAACGGAGGTTCCAAGTCCTTGTTCCCCTATGGAAACATTAAAAAAAAACCTAGAAATTGACTGAACTAACCTAGAAGCTCTGGGAAATAGTCCAATATCTACAGCAACCACACAAACACCCAATAAAGAAAAAGCTACCTTCAAAATGGTAAGAAAAGCCGGGCTCGGTGGCTCAGCCTGTAATCCCGCGCCTTTGGGAGGCTGAGGTGAGTGGATTGCCTGAGCCCGCGGGTTCGAGACCCGCCTGGGCAGCGAGACCTCATCTCTACAATAAATCAAAAAATCAGCCGGGCATGGTAGCGCATGCCTGTAATTCTGGCTACTCGGAAGGCTGAGGCGGAAGGATCTCCGGAGCCCAGCAGGTCGAGGCTGCGGTGGCCGGAAGCAGCCACTGCACTCCAGTCTGGGCGACAGTGTGAGACTCCAACTCAAAAAAAAAAAAATGGTAGAAAATTGCATGACATTTTCACTCATCTTTGTCCCACCCCTTCCCCAGTGTAGCATAGTCTGGATCTTGAGGAGGTGAATGCCACTACTTGTGAAGGCTGCAGGAAAACTACAGATTTATAGATACCTGGGATAAGAGATTATGGGTGGAAGCATACAATAGACCCTCTAAGTTCTAAGGAAAACTTTGGCCAAGACTCTAGGAAATTAAGACACTCAAAAGCAGCCATGTATGTGGGATAATTGAGAAAGCCACACAGGTCCATGCAAACCACATAAAGGACCTGAGAAGAGACATCCTTAAGCTTTCACCTCGGACTGCTTACTAGGCACAGACCCAGCTAATAATCCTTGAAAGATTTGCCCCATCACAAACAAAACTGGGAGAGACAGCTGTTTTTTGAATACCCAATTTTCAGCAACAGAAGAAAAAAAAAAAACACACAAGCTATACAAAAAAAAAAAAAAAAAACCAGGAAAATATAACCCATTTAAAGGAAGAAAATAAAATGCCAGAAACAGTCCCTGAAGAAACATGGGCATTGGACATAAAAGACAAAGACTTTAAAACAACTGTCTTTTTTTTTTTGAGTCAGAGTCTTACTCTGTTGCCCGGTCTGGAGTGCTGTGGCACACTCACGGCCTCTGCAGCCTCAGCCCGCTGGACTCAGGTGATCCTTCTGTCTCAGCCTTCCAAGTAGCTAGAACTACTGGCACACGCCACCATACCCAGCTAGTTTTTTTTATTTATTGTAAAGACAAGGTCTTTCCACATTGTCCAGGTTAGTCTTGAACCCCTGGACTCAGGCAATCCTCTCACCTCCACCTCCCAAAGTGCTGGGATTACAGGTGTGAGCCACTACACCTGGCTGACAACTGTCATAAATATGCTCAAATAACTAAAGGGAAATATAGACAAAGAACTAAAGGAAATTAGAAAACTACATGAACAAAGTGCGATCAACAAAGAACCAAAATTATAAAAAGGAACCCAAATGGGAATTTTGAAACTGAAAACACAATCACTGAATTGAAAAATTTACTGGAGCTACTCAGCAGATTTCACAGGTAGAAGAAAGAATTCCAACAAAGATAAGACTATTAAAGTTACTGAGTCTAAGGATCAGAAAGAAAAAAAATAAGCAAAATAAAATTAAAAAAATAAACAAACCTAAGGGACTTATGGAACACCTTCAGTGGACATATACATTGTGGAAGTCTCCAAAGAAAAAGAGAGAGAGAAAGATGATTTGAAGAAAAACTTCCCAAATTTGATGAAATACATAAATCTACAAATCTAAGAAGCTAAACAAACTCCATGTAGACCTAAAGAAATACACACTAAGACACAGTATAGTCAGACTGTCAAAGAGAGAATCTTGAAAACAGTAAGAGAGAAGTAACTCATTATGCACAAGGAAGTCTCAATAAGATTATCAGTTGATTCATCAGCAGAAACCATGCCAGACAGAAGGCAGCCGAATTATATATTTAAAGTGCTGAAGCAAAAAACTATCAACAAGAATTCATTCTCCAGAAAAACTATCCTTTAAAAATGAGGGGTAAATTAAGGCATTTTAAGATAAAAGATAAAAGCTGAGGGAGTTTGTTGTCACAATTCAAGATATGCTAAAAGGAGTCCTAGATGCTAGATAGTAACTCTATGCCACGTGAAGATACGCATATAACTAGTAAAGAGGTTAAATTAGTAATCAGAAACCTCCTAACAACAACAACAAAAAAACCTTGTACCAGATATCCCCACTGGTGAATTCAATCAAACAAGAAGAATTTATACGAATTCTTCTCAAACTTTTCCTAAAAATTGATCTGGAGGTAGCACTAACAATCTCTGACTTATTCTGTGAGACCAGTATTACCCTGATACCAGACAAAGACACTACAAGAAAACTATAGACCAACGTCCCTTATAAGTATTGATGTAGAAATCCTTAACGAAATACTAGTAAACCAAATTTAGCAGCTTATAAAAAGGAGTATTCATTGTAAACAAATGGAACTTATCATGTAAATATAAGGATGATTCAACATATGAAAATCAATTACTCTACCATATTAACAGACTGAAGGACAAAAACCACAGGATTTTCTCAATTGATGCAGAAAAAGCATTTGGCGAAATTAAACATCTTTTCATAATAAAAACACTTTAACTTATAATAGAAAAATAATAGCATAGTCCATACATGAAAAACCCACAGATAATATCATATTCAAAATAATAAAGACCATATATGAAAAACCTACAGCCAGTATCATACTCAACGATGAAGACTAAAAGCTTTCCCCCTATTTTTTGGAACAAGACGAGGATGCCCACATTCATGACTTCTATTCCATATAATGTTGGAAGTTCAGAGAAGTTAGGCAAGAAAAGGAAATGAAAGCTATTCAAATTGGAAAGGAAAAGCTAAAATTATCTCTGTTCACAGAGGACATAATCTCTTATGTGAAAATTCTGAAATCCTAACACTATCACAACTGTTATGACTAATAAACGAGTTCAGTAAGTTGCAGGATACAAAATCAACACATACAACTTAGTTGTATTTTTATATACTAACAACAATACAAAAAATAAACTCAGAATGTAACTCCATTGACAATTGCATGAAAAAGAATAAAAAACCAAGTAGGTGAGAAACTTGTAAAATGAAAACTATAAATGAAAAAATGAAAAAAATTAAAGGCACAAATAAGTGAAAGAAACATCCCATGTTCATAGAATGGAAAACTTAATATACTGGTAAGATGCCAATAATATCTAAAGCAATCTACAGATTCATTACAATCCCTATCAAAATCCCAACTGATCTTCTATAAAACTGACAAAAATAAACAATGGGGAAAGGATACTCTATTAAATAAATGGTACCAGGAAAATTGACTAGCCATATGCAGAAGAATAAATGGGACCCCTATCTCTCACCACATACAAAAATTAACTGAAGACTGATTAAAGACTTAAACGTAAGACCTGAAACTACAAAAATCCTAGAAGAAAAGCTAGGAAAAATTCTTCTGGACATTGGCCTAGGCAAAGAATTTATGACAAAAGACCCCAAACGCAAATGCAACAAAAACAAAAATAGACAAATGTGACTTAAACTAAAATACTTCTACACAGTTAAAAAAACAGCGACAAAGTAAACAGAAATTCTAAAGAAAGGAAGCATATTTGCAAATTATGCCTCAAAGGACTAATATCCAGAATGTACAAGGAACTCAAACAATTCAACATGGAAGAAAAAAAAAATCAAAAAGTGAGCAAAGGGCATGAATGCACACTTCTCAAAATAAATAGACAAGTGGCCAACAAACTTATGAAAAAATATTCAACATCATTCATCACAAAGAAATGCAAATAAAAACCACAGTGAGATACCATCTTATACCAGTCAGAATGGCTATCATTAAAAAGGTTAAAGAACAACAGATGCTTGTGTGGATACAAAGAAAAGAGAACACTCATACATTTCTGGTGGGAATGTAAACTAGAAAACAGTGTGGAGATATCTCAAAGAACTAAAAATAGAACTACCATTCGACCAATCAATCCTTCTATTGGGTATCTACCAAAAGGGAAAAAAAAATCATTATATAAAAAAAAGAAAATTGCACTTGTATGTTCATTGTAGCACTAATCACAATAGTAAAGTCATGGAACCAACCTAAGTGCCTGCCCATCAACTCAACAATAGACTGGATAAAGAAAATGAGAGATATTTTATGCACCATGGTATACAGCTATAAAAAAGAACAAAATCATGTCCTTTGGCCAGGCACAGTGACTCAAGCCAAGGCGAGAGGATTGCCTGAGCCCAGGGGTTTGAGACCAGCCTGGACAACTTGGTAAGACCTTGTCTCTACAATAGATTTTTTAAAAATTAGCCGGATATGGTAGCGTGCACCTGTAGTTCCAGCTACTTGGAAGGCTGAGGCGGAAGGATCGCCGGAGCCCAGTAGGTTGAGGCTGTGGTGGCCAGGAGCAGCCACTGCACTCCAGTCTGGGCGACAGAGTGAGACTCCAACTCAAAAAAAAAAAAGAAAGAAATCATGTCCTTTGCAGCAACATGGATGGCGCTGGAGAATATCATTCTAAGTGAACTATCTCAGAAACAGAAAACCAAACACCATGTTCTCACTCATATGTAGGAGCTAAATGGACATAAAGATGGAAACAATTGACAGTGGAGACACTTAAAGGAGGAAAGTCAAGAAGGGAGTAGGTGTTCAGAAGTTACCTAGTTGGGTACAATGTTCACAGCTTGGGGAATGAGGACACCAGAAGCCCAATCCCCACCAGTACACAGTATGCCAATGTAATAAACATGCACTTGAACTCCTGAATCTAAAATTTTTAAATAAATAAAAATTTTTTAAAATAAAGAATGTAAGTTAAAAAACGGGAAAGCTTCATGACATTAGATTTGGCAACGATTTCTTAGATATGACACAGGCAAAATAAATAGTAGACATCTTTGTATATCAACAGGACACAAGTGAGTAAAAAAGGCAACTCACAGAATGGGAAAAAAGTTTGCAAATCACAGATATCATAAGAGATTAATATCCAGAATATATATTTCAATTCCTCCAACTTAACAATTACAAAATAGGCAAAGAGCTTGAATAGACATTTCTCCAAAGAAGATAAATAAATGACCACACACAAATCAGGGAAATACAAATCAAAACTACAATGAGATGCCACTTCACACCCATTAGCATGGGAATTATTAAAAAAACAAAACCAGAAAATAACAAGTATTGGTAAAAACGTGGATAAATAGGAAGACTCGAGCATTACTAGTGGGAATGTGGAATGGTACAGCCTCTGTGGAAAACAGTATGTCAGTCTCTCAAAAAATTAAATAGAATTATCATATTTTCAACAATTCTCTTTCAGGATATATACCCAAAAGAGCACAGGGACTTCAAGATATTTGTACAGCACTTTTCATAGCAGCATCATTCACAATAGTGAAAAGGTGGAAACAATCCAAAAGTTCATCAACTTTTGAGGAATGGATAAACATGCTGTATATACATATGACAGACTACTAAACAGCCTTAAAAAGGAAGGAATTTCCTTTTTTTTTTTTTTTTTTTTGAGTTGGAGTCTCACTCTGTCGCCCAGACTGGAGTGCAGTGGCCGCTTCCGGCCACCGCAGCCTCGACCTGCTGGGCTCCGGTGATCCTTCTGCCTCAGCCTTCCAAGTAGCCGGAATTACAGGCATGCACCACCACGCCCGGCTGATTTTTTGATTTATTGTAGAGATGAGGTCTCACTGCCCAGGCGGGTCTCGAACCCGCGGGCTCAGGCAATCCACTCACCTCAGCCTCCCAAAGGCGCGGGATTACAGGCTGAGCCACCGAGCCCAGCAGGAATTTCTAATACATGCTACAACATGGATGAGCCTTGAAAATGTAATTAAATGAAATACACCTGTCACAGAAGAACAAACATCATGTGATCCCACTTATGAGGTACCAGGAAAAGTCAAATTTGTAGAGAAATTTGTAGAGAAACCAGGGACTGAGAAGAATGAGTTATGGAGTTATTCTTTAGTTTCAATTTGGGATTATGACAAAGTTCTAGAGATGAATAATGTGATGATTTTACAACAATATGAATGTGCTTAATGCCACTTAAATGTACAATTAAATGACTTTGAGGTTGACAAAGATTTATTAAAGGTAAGAAAAGCAGAATAATCTGATTGAAAAACAAAAACCATAGTTGGAACTGGGAAGTTGAACTACTTCAATTTTTGGATCTTCATCAGAAGATGCTTTTAAGTGAGTAAAAACTGAAGCTCCCAGAATGAGAGAATACACTAGTAGCCAAAAAAGAGTTGGGAGTTAGGGGGACTCATGTCTAAAATATATAAGAAACTCTCAAATTTAATATGAAACAGCACTATTCACAATAGCAAAGACGTGAAATCAACCTCATTGTCCATCAGCGGATGATTAGATAAGAAAATATTATACAGACACAATGGAATACTATTTGGCCATTAAAAAAAGAATGAAATCATGTCTTTTGCAGCAACATAGATGGAACTGGAAGCTGTTAAGTGAAACAAGTCAGACACAGAGAAACAAATATCATATGTTCTCACTTATAGTAGGAGCAAAATGACATGTACACATGGACACAGAATGTGGAATGATAGAGTTGAGACTTGGAAGGGCGAAAGCGTGAAAGGTGGATGGTGAGCAGTGACTTAATGGATACAATGAGTGTGATGGATACCCTAAAAGCCCTGACATCACCGATATACAATCTATGCATGTGATAGAATTTACTAGTACCTCACACATTTATACAAATACAAAATTTGTAAGAAATAAAAATTTTTAAAAGACAGACAACACAATAGAAAAACAGGCAAAAAAAAAAAACAAAAGATTGAATATGACCGGGTGCAGTGGCTCACTCCCATAATTCCAGCACTTTGGAAGGCCAAGGCGGAGGCTCTCTTGAGGCCAGGAATTTGAGACCAGCCTGAACAAGAGAGCGAGACCCCATCTCTACAAAAGAATTAAAAATAAATTAGCCAGGTGTGGTGGCGGACACTTGTAGTCCTATCTACTCAGGAAGCTCAAGCAGGAGGATTGCTTAAGCCCAGGAGTTCGAAGCTACAGTGAGCTATGATCACGCTACTGAACTCCAGCCTGGGTGACAGCAAGACTCTCTCTCTAGAAAAACTTTTTAAACATCTTTAAAAATTGAATAGACACATCATTAAAGAGGCTGTCCAACGAGTTACAACTCAATAAAAAGTTGTTTTCATGAGTACCCAAGGGTATGCCAGTCAAACCAAAATGAGATTCAAGTATACACTCACTAGAATGCTTAAAATTTAAAATATATGACCATTCCAAGATTTTCCAAAAATTTAAACCAAGTGGAAATGTCATATATCACTGTCAGGAGAAGAAATTGGTAAAAGCTCTTTGGAAACCTTTTTGAAGCTACCTCTTAAATTTAAGTATCTGCACACCCATTTTTACTTCTACAAGAGAGAACCCCCAAAAAACAATTATTTTTGGAGGGTGGGCCCTTTGTAGCACAGGTTTCCCCCACTAGGTAAGTGTTCTAGGAACCCATCACCATCGGTGTACCAGCTAGCATTGTTGTGAGACGATTTGCACAAGAAATGTCCCAAGTTGTAGCAAACTGGTGACTGGTTCTTCCACCATGACAACGCACCTGCCTACACCGTGCTGAGTGTTCAACAGCTTTTTACCAAAAAACGGCATGATCCCCATGCCCTACCCTCCCGATTCACCCAATCTTGCCTTGAGCAATGAAAAAAGTCCTCAAAGGGAAATGTTTTTACGATGCGGAAGAGGTGAAACAAAAAACAACAGAAGCACTAAAAGGCATCAAAATTGATGAGTTCAAAAATTGTTTTGAGCAGTGAAAAAAGCATCTCAATGGGTGTATTGCATCAAACAGAGAATACTTTAAAGGTGACTAAAGTTTAAACAGGTAAGAATAAACACACATTTTTTTACAAATAAATTCTGGGCATTTGGGGGCGCCCCCTCGTATACATATACTCAACAAAAATACATGCACACGAGCACCAAGGGACATGGACAAAAATGTTTATAGCACTATTATTTGTATCAACAATAATGTAAAAACTAGAAAGAAACCAAGTATTTATCAAAAGTAAATGGGCGGGATTGGCAGTAGGGGGAATCTGCCTGGGGAAGGGGGCATACCTCATCAACAAGGGTACCTGCATAATGAGCATTTGTATACCTAACCCTGAATTGTACCCCACATCTTTAAAATAAATTTTAAAAAATGTTTTAAGAGAATGGAAAATCAAATTGCAGTATATTCATAAAAGTGCATCAGTGAAAATGAAGAAACTTCAGTTACACATATAATGCATAGTAAGAAAACAAAGAAGCCAGATGCAAAAGCAGACATGAAATATGGTTCATTTATGTAAATTTCAAAAACAGGCATAAACAGTTAACAGTGGTTACATGTGAAGAGGAAAGAGTGAATTGGAGTAGACACCGAGAGGGCTTCTGAGTTGCTGGCAGCGTTTTATTTCTTCACCTGTATACAAGACTAGCTACATAATTTGTAGGGCCCAGTGGAAAATGAAAACATGGGGCTCCTTGTTCAAAAACTATAATGAATGCCAAGATGGACAGCTGAGTGTTACAACTACAGTTTCTGACTAAGGGTGTGGCAACACTTATGTGGCTGGACTTCCCCATAGGCAGTCAGCCTCTGGTATATTTGAGGGATTGGTTCTAGGATCACCAGCATATCCCAAAATCCACCCATTCTCAGTCCCACAGTTGGCTCGGTGGAACCTGCATACAGGAGAAGTCAGTCCTCTGTATCTGCAGGTTTCAAATCCCGTGACCTTTGGTTGGAAAAAATGAGGGCATATGCAGACCTGCCCAGATCAACCCATGCTGTTAAAAAACCAACCGTATTCACTTTGCAGTAACTTACTGAGATGTCCTTCATGTTTTCATCACTTGGTTTTGTTTTTCGATTAGAGTCAGGGTCTTGCCATGTTGCCCAGTCTGAAGCGCAATGGCTATTCACAGGCATGATTATAGTGCATGATAGCCTGGGTTCAGTTGATCCTCCTGCCTCAGCCTCCCAAGCAGCTGGGACTATAGACACCCAGCACAACACTGGGCTCTTAATCAGTTATCTCTATGCACACTGTACTTCACAATAAAAACTTGTTTTCCAAATGATTAAATTAGAGACCAATTTTTATTGTGTATATTTTACCACAAGAAAAGAATTTCCAGTTGTCGGTGTCAAGGGGACTTTTTCACATTTACCCCAAACCCTCGTGTCTTTGTGAATAATGGTGTCAAACTTAGCCCTTTAGAGCCCAGAAAAACAATATCTGGCCCCCAAGGGGGCTGCTTTTACCTTAAATCTTTCTCCTTCAGTGGTTCTTAACCTTTAGGGTCAGGGATCCCTTTGAGTACCTGATGAAAGCTAGAAGGAACCTCTTGCTAGAAAAATGTCAATAAACACAAAACTTCGACTTGTAATGTTAGGGATTAACACCCCAGCACCACCCCCCGTGAAACCCTAGGGATCTATAGACCCACCCCCCCCACCCCACCCCACCCCACCCGCTCCGAGTTAAGAGCTTTTGTTCTAAAGTGACCTCCACAGGATGTCTGTCCTCTTGTTCTACTAAAATAGCAGATGTTGGCTAAGGGGCCCTTGCGTTTGTATTTTATAGACGATTGTTGTTAGGGGTATTTGCTGTGATAGGGTCAGGCTCCACCAGCTCTGGGAAAGCATAACAATCTCCATGAGCACATAGCAAGAGAATATCAGGAGGGCTTTTTGTTCAGCCATCTAGGTTTTAACCTGGAGAAAATGAAGCCAAAGAAAGGAAAGAAATGATGGAATTAGAAGAAAACAATAAACCAAAATTACTTTCTGCACTGAAGAGGCGAGGGGCAAAAGTCTGCTACCACATTCCTACCTAGCACATTATGCCAGAATCTCTCTCAAGTGGTTAATCTGAGAGAACGTTGACTCTCTCAAAGTGGCTTTTATACTGCCGTTAGCCATTTGCTAGCAGAACGCCCACAGACCACAGGAAAGCTAACCGCCCCACTGTGGCATAAAGAAAAAGAAAAACATGTGACTCTCCTTTAGTTGGCCCAAAGAGGGAAAAGATGAATGATCTATTTCATCTTACCAAGGATAATTCCTCATTATATATGTAGAACAGTGATAATATGTAACTCACAAGAATGTTTGGAATATTGCATAAAAGATGAAAATATGTTTTGTATCTCTTTAAAGAACTATCCAATACTACACATACTTAGTCCTAATACTGTTTATATGGTAGCATTCTACAGGGGTGTACGATGTATTTTCACAGCTTTCAGCTATTTTAGGATACCTCTTTTTTTCTAAATATATGGTTTAAAAAAAAATATGTGCACTACACAGCAGTCCGGCCTGGGAGACAGTGGAACTCCAACTCAAAAAAAAAAAAAAAATGTGAACAGCAAACAAAGATGTTCACTGTTCCAGATAACACAAATTGTGTTTATGTTGTAGCATTTAACATGCATAGCCATGAATTGGCCAATGTTTTGCCAAGAACAGAGTAAATGATAACTATTCACATATCAGTTCTCTGTTGTTCTGATTACAAGATTATACATTGGGATGATTCATGGTTTACTTGCTTTTCAAGTCACAGCATCATTTGTCTTCTATCAGCAACTCATACTTAGACCAATGGTCCATGTTCTGATCTCTTGTATTTCGCATCATTTCTAGCCTGGACAGCCTCATTCAGACTGGTTCCATCTTTAAAATAAATGGCGTAGGTTGCCTCGTAAGAAATCAATTTCACTTAATTCATCATAATTCTTTTGCTCAGTAGAAAATCTTGCCAGGGACAGAGTAGTTTCTTTACTAAATTTTGTCCATTGAATCTATCCATTTATCTTAGGATTCTTCAGAGAAACAGAACCAATAGGATATGTAGGCAGGTAGACAGACAGACAAAGATAGATAAGAGGAAATTTGTTAGGGAAATTGGCTCATGCAACTACAGTGGCTACAAAGTCCCTTGACAGGCTATCTGCGAACTGAAGAACCTCGGATGCCAGTAGCCGGGCTCAGTCCAAGTCCAAAGGGCTCAGAACAAGGGAAACTGATGGTGTAACTCTCAGTCCAAATTCAAATGCCTGAGGTCCCAAGGGGCATCTGGTTTAAGTCCTGGAGTTCAAAGGCCAGAAAGTCTGGAGTTGTAATGTCTGATGGCAGAAGAAAAGTGCCACAGGTCTATGAGAGAGAGGAAATAATTCACCTTTCCTCCGCCTTTTTGTTCTACCTGCCCCCCCAAAAGAGAAGGATGAATGATCTGAGAGCCCCAATAAGACCCTGCACAAGGAGCTTATGTCCTGTGTAACCTGAGCATTGCAGCCTCTGCCCATGAACTGGCTAACATCCTATGTATCACCTTTTTTCTGCTTTCCAGTGCAATGGGCCTTGCATCGGGCCTCACCTGGCTGTGCAACACAGACAAGTCTTCTGCCAGACACGGGATGGCATCACTTTACCATCAGAGCAGTGCAGTGCCCTACCGAGGTAAGAAGCAGCCCTGGACCTCCTTTCCTCACCCCGTGTCAATAGCACGGAACGATGGTGGTGAGTAAACACCTCCCCTCCCATAGTCACAGGCCCTGCTCTCTCACCTCCATTCACCCCAGACCATTGGCCTCGAGGTAGATGGCTAGTGATGGCCTTCTGCTTAACTCATAGGCCAGGATGGGCTTTCCTCTCTTTGGCATGAAGACTACACAGGGTGTTGCTCTTCTGAAGAAGGCCTGGTACCCACTAGCCCCACATGAGCAAGAGATGAGGTCTACCCAATGGTGACCAGACCTCAAGGGCTCTACCAGCCCCACTCTTGTTGACTTCCCTCTAGAAGTTTGGCTAAGATGAAGGCTCTTGTTCCTGAATCTCAACCCATTGTTCCTATCCGGTCCCCATCCCTATCACACCTCCTTATAGATGTCACCCTGTGGGAAGGGCTCACCACCCTCATCGAAGACTGCAGCCCTTAAGACTAGGCTTTAGGCGCTGCGTCTGCCAGCCTCCACACCAGGGAGAGCTCACTGTTGGATCATGCAGTGATATATTCATTGTTGAGAAGAGCTGACGGAGATCCAGTTAGAGGAAGTAGCCTTCTTGAGATTTTGGCCATTCAGTAACAGAGCAGAGGTCAGAGCCCAGGTCTGGTAATGCCGGGAGCTCTTGAGGAGTTGCCCAACATTCCTGGGGTTGCATGACTGTTTTCCGCTCCCTGATCCAACCCCCTGAACAGCAGACCTTAACCCTGCCACCCTCCTCCTGCAGGCCCGTGAGCACCCAGAACTGCTGGACAGAGGCCTGCAGTGTCCACTGGAGGGTCAGCCTGTGGACCCTGTGCACAGCCACCTGTGGCAACTACGGCTTCCAGTCCCGGCGTGTGGAGTGTGTGCACGTCCGCACCAACAAGGCCGTGCCTGAGCACCTGTGCTCCTGGGGGCCGCGGCCCGCCAACTGGCAGCGCTGCAACATCACCCCGTGTGAAAACAGTACGTTCCAACCCCAAAGAACCTTCTGCAAATTCCCCACGGGGCCTCGGGTGCAGAGGGCTGTCCCTGGGACCAAGCCTGAGCGTAGGGCATTGAATCAGCTTCCCCAAGGATTGTGAGCTGAGCGTGTTCAGCAGGGTACATGGGTGTGTGCAAGGAAGTGTATACACATGTCCAGGCTGCCACGGATGGCAGGGTGTGCTCTCCATCCTGGCCCTGAGGGAGCCAGGGGCTGTTGTCCGAATGCTGGATGAAATCGGCCTCCAGATTGCCTGCAATCCGGCCGGTGCCACAGGGGTTGACCAAACACCGGCTCTCTGGCTACTAACAAGAAAGCACTTTCACCCTGAAGAAGCACAAAGTGCCTCCCACTCGGCTGGCCGGCTCTGCACACCTCACTCCTCTGCTTCTCACCGAACAAGGACCTACTGACCACCCCTCTCTCCCCTGCCCCGTGAGGATTCACCAGACCCATGCAGGAGCCCACAACCCTTGGGATTTGATACTCGGCTCACTCCCTCTCCCCTCGGGTCTGAATCTTCCTCATCCCGACACCCACATTGGTATTCCAGTTGGGTAGCAATCCATTTTTTTTTTTCTTACTGTGAGCCCAAAACCCAAACTGGGGAGCTTGCCCATAAGGAAGAAACCAAAGCTTGAGACAAATAACAAGAAATAAAAAACAAACATAGCAGTACAAGTCTTGTACCAGCCCTGCCTCCCCCACCCAAACTGGGCCTCACGAAGCAATAGATTCCCCACAGAGGCAGGTGTCCCGTGGGCAAATTACCCACTTCTTTTATCCACTGGGGAATGGGCGATCTTTGCGTTCTAGGGTCATGCTGACCCATGTCTGTGTCAGCGGCTCACCGCACTCAGCGCCCACGTCCAATGCACGTAGTTAAGACTGATTGATCAAGTCACAGCCAACCAGTCAGCACCAGTACTTAAGAACCATCTAGTCTACACCAGTACTGACTGGAATGCCATGGTGCTGTTTTTAAGTCTTGGTGGGTGGAAGGGTTAGAGCGGCTTAGACAGAGAATATTAGAGAACAAAGCTTATCAGAGACAGCAAGGCTCCATTGCCTGGGGACACGGGCATCCAACCCGGGCCATGCTTGAACGCTCCTCCAAGGAGGGGCAGAACTCAGTCCTTCTGGGAACCATCTCTGGGACAAGAGCCGCTCACGAACACACCAACGGCCCACAGGGAAAGGCAAGCTTGCCCAGGAGATAAGGTGGTCCTGAGGAGAGGCAGGACAAAGTCAAGGAGCTATCAGAAAGGAAGCCAAGAGGCCCCGGGGGTGGGCCCATCGTTCAG
>NW_007251299.1:600254-612143 GCF_000164805.1 Carlito syrichta
CCCACCCCCGCCGGCCGCCTAGGGGGCAAGCCATTGAGCTCTGCCAAGTGAGGCCCACCCAGAGAGGCTGGGGAGCAGAGGCCGAGGCCAAGCCCAGGAAGCACACAGCAGCGCCTGTGCCCATTGGTCTCTGTTTCACATCTCGTTTCTGTCCCCTTTCCCCACCCTGTCCTTTCCCAGTGGAGTGCCGAGATACCACCAGGTACTGCGAGAAGGTGAAGCAGCTAAAACTCTGTCAGCTCAGCCAGTTCAAATCTCGCTGCTGCGGAACTTGTGGCAAAGCGTGAAGACAGGGCATGGGGAAGAGCTCTACCCTGGCCACATGGAGGACTCACGCAACCGCCTTGGACAGAACCGAAGCTTTCTTCGTTTTATTTATTTATTTCCCCCTCCCCACCCCTCACACACCTCCTCCCCTCTCCTCCACCTCCACCCTCAGGCCTGAGGACCTGAGCATGGTTTTTCTTTCAGTTAGCTGGAGGACAGAACGCTGGGAAAGGACAGGACCGATGTCTAAAGGAACTTGCAGAGCTGGCCAGGCAGACGGCAGGGGCTCCCTTGCAGGGCTGGCTCCCTCCCAAACCCGGCGTCTCAAAGAGACCTAGGAAGAGGCAGGCACCGCCCCCAGGGACAGCAGGGAGCCCAGAGGGTCTGTAGTGGATGGGTACAAACATGAGACGCCTGTGTCTTTCCTAGACATGCACTATTCACGCAGGAGTGTGTGGCTCCTTCGTCTCCTCCTCTGCCTCTGTCCCCTCAGTCATGATCAGGACGAGGGAAGAGGGAGGGGATACCATGCTGAGGCAGAAGCCAGCCCAGAACTCAGTCCTTCTAGTTGGGGAGCGGGCACAGAAAGAAGAGAACTCAAAACATGGACGGGAAGGAGTCCAGAAGGAAACCATCAAAGCAGGCCTAAGGCACACAGTGATACAGAAGATGAGGAAGGGAGGGTAGGGGCGGAAACGAAGCCTGTACCCGCTCCTTCATGGGGAGGAATGAACAGACAGCGGGGCTTCCAGGCAGCCACTCTAGACTCATGTGACACACACTCCGTGTGCACGGGACCGTGCTTAGAGGCACGCTGCCCCCACCAAGTGCCCACGCTGCACGGCAGAAGACATGCCCTCCAAGGGTGGAATATCCGGGTCAACTGGAGCTGCAGCAAAGCCAGCAAGGGGCCGGCATCTGGCCGTGCAGGAAAGCCACGGTGGCACCTCTTTATCTAAATCAAGAGTCCTCTAGCCCTCAACTATTGCCACAGTGGGCCAGGGGCATTTTGGGCATGAATCAGCTAGGCTTTCTGCCTCTATGGTCTCTGCTGCTCCACTTAAGGGCCAGGGACTAGGGTCAGTCTGTCAAGATCAATCCAATCATCGGTTTGCCAGAGAGTATCCATCAGGTTGTAGCAACCGCTTTCTGAGCTGGCCAGGGACTGGGGTGCGACAGTGGGTCTGTGCGTGCCCACAGTGTGCCCTGCCTCTCCCAGCGGCCACCCTGGGGTATGCGGGCCCTCCCGTGGCACAGGGAGAGCTGCTGGATGTCGTCTGTATCTAGCAGGTGGGGTGGATGAGGAAGCATCGTGGCAAAACCCAAGGATAGCTGAAGCTGC
Source organism: Carlito syrichta (assembly GCF_000164805.1). Taxonomy (NCBI): domain Eukaryota; kingdom Metazoa; phylum Chordata; class Mammalia; order Primates; family Tarsiidae; genus Carlito; species Carlito syrichta. The sequence goes on from NW_007251299.1 coordinate 601,864, forward strand.
TTCCGTCACGATCCACAAAGGCTTTTCAGCCCATCCTCCACACACAATGAAATTTTATCAGCTTTCTAGTCATTGACATACTCCCATCTGAGCGATCAGATAATTCAGCGGGCAAAGCAGCACACACACTTCAGCAACACACAGCAGCCACGGTAAAATGGCTGGAGCAGTCAAACGGCAAAAACAAAAGCGGTGGGACTCTGGCAGATTGCTCATTAAGCCAAACAGCTTGGGATGAGTAACTTTTGCTTCCATCTCCTGAATGACCCCAGTTGAGTAGCCAGGGTGAGGAAGGGCTGCCAGAGTTACTTACCCTCAAGACAAGCCTCCCCTCACACACGTATGAAATGCCACTCACCCTGGGGCCAGCCCTGCCATCAGGGCTGCACTTCCCAGCCTGCCCGGAAGTAAAACTTGGGAGAAAGACATCGCCCATCTGTGTTCTCCCCAGGTGAGCTGTGGACAATTTAGGTTGGGTCTCTTTCTTCCTTGCCACCAAAAAAAAAAAAAAAATAGGCTCTAAGAAATCATGTTACTTAAAATCAGTGTAATGTTTATTTAAAATAAAAGAGAATGTTTTCTATGTCTGTATATCTTTTGTGGATATTTATTAGGATTTCTTGTATAAAAAAAAGTGCAATATGAATAATTGTACATTGTCATCCAGAAAAACAAAATTATTTGGGGGAGCTTTTTATTAACTTCCTGCAGTTGTATTCCTGTAAACTCAGTGGTGATTATTGTATTTTTTCTATTTTTTAAAAGCACCTGGTGTTTAACTCTGGACCCACTCACAGTGTACAGACCACATTGTAAAAATTAACATGGGATGCTGGGGCAGTAAGAAGAGACTCATTTGTGATACAATCATTCTGCATGGGATGGTAAAAACACGTTCCATACCACTACTAATATGGCTAATGCAAGCTATTGAAAATCCATGGTCAGCATTGATGTATCCTAACGAGCAGGCATCTTCCAGCGCGGTGTCAGGTTGGAGCAGTTGGCAGTGGGGTTCAGAGCAAGCTGGAGAGCCAAGGTTTGGGGTGGGCAGCAGTGTGCTCCTTGCATGAGATGAATGTACATTTAATGTTTGTTCTGTGAATTGTGACCCAGCGGCACCATGAGACTATTCAGGCTGCTGGATAATGTGGAAGGAGGCACTTCCTCCTCTAAAACACAAAACTGTATTTATATTTTTTGTACAGATAATACAGCTTATTTATTTAAATCTTGTCGTCCGAGTCTCTATTAAGCTCAGCCTTCCCATTGTGCAGTTGTATGCAGGGGGTAAGAAAAGTCCCTGTCAATGGGGTGGTTCCCTGGCAGTGGTGTGTATGTGGCTGAAGTGGAAGGTTTGCAGTTCTCAGCTTTGCTTGGGAATCTGGGGGACATGCCTGGAAAACGCCAGCTCTGCAAAGGAGCCCAGAGGAACTGCATTTGTAGGTATGCACACATGCGGGCCGACAGTAGTCCAGTGAGATGACAGTCATCTCATTTATAGCCCTACGTGATGGGAAGATGGGAGCTACAGTACCTTCAGGAAGAAAAACACACAGGGGCATCTCTTGGAAGAGATGCAGATTGGGGTGCGGGTATATCCTCACTCGAGGTCAGGTTTCCCACCAACAGCGACGTACACAGCTGTGTGCTGAAATATTGGATGGAGGCTAATGTTGATAGATTGCTACTACATTGAAGCCTCACATCAATCCTAGGATTACCCCCACTTACATATGGGTAAATAGCAGCCCAGAGAAGCCCGAGGTCACCTGGCTGGTAGAGCCAGGATTCAAGCTCAGACAATCTTCCTCCAGCCAAAGCCTTGCTTTGACCCACCATGCTGCCAACCGCCACTTTGTACTGCAGCTGACCATGCCATGGCCACCTCTGACATGCACACCATTCCTCTCTACTGCTTTGAGGTTGGTAGGTGATGACAATAGGACATTTTACTGGAGCTGTCACTTTCTGCTGCCCTAAAATCAGTTCTTTTAATATTGCAGTGCTACTAGTTCCCTGTTTTTAAAGCATTTTAAGAGAATTAATAGCTACTGTGAGAAGCAGAAAAAACAAAAGTACATTTGCAGAGCTCTTCACAGACAGACTTTACTGAAAGGATAACAGGTCCCCAGGCCCAGATGATGTCCCCATATGGACCACAGAAGATGCTCCGGGGGACCCACAACCCAAAAGCCAAACTCCAGCCTGTTTTCCAGCAGCTCACACCTGCACAACACACACCCAGTGAACAGGGTGAAAATATGCCAGCAGACTCTTTATGAAATTACAATTATTTTTTAAAGAAGTTTTCTAGGGCTGGGTGCAGTGACTCACACCTATAATCCCAGCACTTTGGGAGGCCAAGGTGAGAGGAATGCCTGAACTCACGGGTTCGAGACCAGCCTGGGCAACTTGGCGAGACCTCATCTCTACGATAATTCAAAAAATTAGCCAGGCGTGGTGGTACATGCCTCTAGTTCCAGCTACTTGGAAGGCTGAGGTGGAAGGATCACCTGAACCCAGCAGGCCGAGGCCGCGGTGGCCATGAGTGTGCCCCTGCCCTCCAGCCTAGGCAATAGAGTGAAACTCCAACTCAAAAAAAAAAAGAAGTTTTAGTCTTCTAAAACTTCTGTTAAAGAAAAACTTCTGTTAAAGAAAAAGCCAATGCTAGAACTATAAATATTCACATACCAGTGACCAATGCATTACAGAGGCCCAGGACAGTGGGGAGAAGCTGGAGGTGCCAGAGCAAAAACACAGATGGTGGAAAAGGCACAAAGAGAATGTGTGGAAATTTTTCCAGCCACAATCATAGACTTCAGCAGGGAGAAAAAGATTCCTATCACGATGCTGCCAACCACAGTATACAAGTTTGGAGGAATCTTAACCCCAGGCCAGTCCTGGAGTTGTAATTCCTCAAGCTGGAGTCCCTGCTTAGCCTTGGAAGATTTCCAGGACATCTGTGAACCCATGACAATCAGAACAGCCAACAGTCAGCAAAGCTCATTCATGCTTCAGCTTCCTCATCTGTAACCCTCAGGGGACAGGGTTGTTGTGAGAAAACAACCAGTTAATTCACGTTGAAAAAATATACGGGGGACCGTCCATCATATCATTGAAGCACTCATTGAATGTTCTTTGCTATTATCATTATTGTCATCTAAGCTACCTTGGAAGAGACAGGAAGATGAAGGTCATGGCAGGCAGAATTTTAGCTATGTTACAATATTCCCCATAGTTTTGAAAGATGCTTCCATGATTCCATTTTTGATTGAGAAAGGAATCATTCTTCCAAACTTCAATATTATACGCAGCGTAAATAAGAGAGATGTTAGAGAACCAAGTTCTATGTCTTGGAAGAAAACAGATTGGTCCATGTTGCCAACTCAAAGACTCACCAAAATACCAACAAACTTCCAGAAATACTTCCTGGGACAAATGTGTTGTCTTATAATCCCAATGTATAGCCTAGTCTCAATTCAAAATACTCAAATGTACACATAACTACCACTTCCTTCAAGTCACGACAAAGTGGAGAAATGCTTTTTTATGAGCCAACATACAAGTAAAGTAAAAGCTAAAATTAAGGATATCTCACAAGTGGTAGAGTTTCTCATAAACAACGTGTGATTATCCCCTCACTTCATCCTGCAAATAAACTCAAAGGAAATAACTCAACTTTATGAGTGGTGCCCAGCTAAAATGAAACAAGTTATAGCTTAATGATCTATCTGTAGGTTCCCAAAAGTAGTCAAAACTATCCACAAAGGGACAGGAAATGGTAGAGTAGAAAAAAGAATGGAGCACTTGGGAAACAACTCAATGAAAACTAACCTGTTAGGTGAATTAACCCAAAGATGGCTAAATTAGGGAACCAAAACAAAATTAGGTGTATCCCCCTCTATGTCCCTTATTTTGAACAGGAAACCAGATATAATGTAAAGACTTCAGGATTCAGGCTAAGTATGCACTGTGCATTAAATCAGGGAAAGTTATCTACCTATGCCACATACTGTCAATTAGGACAATATTTGGTGTTGATTTAAGCCTTGAAGTAAATAGTAAAGAACTGAATACTGAGTTCCACCAATCCTCCAAATTTATCCCCAGATTACTGTCTGCTCCCCATCCACCCACTCTACTCACTTGGAGATGCTTTTATAGGTCAAATGTATATGAGCTTGGGGGGGCGCAGTGGTTCACGTCTGTCATCCCAGCAATTTGGGAGACTGAGGCAGGCAGATTGCTTGAGCCCAGGAGTTCGAGACCAGCCTGGGCAACACAGCAAGACCTCATCTCTACAAAAAAAAAATTGTTTTTAAACAAAAATTAGTCAGGCATGGTGGCACACACCTGTAGTCCCACCTATTTGGGATGCTGAGGTAGAGGGATCATCTGAGACCAGGAGTTCAAGGCTGCTGTGAGCTGTGTTCATTGTGATCATGCCACTGCACTCCAGACTGGGCAACAGAGTGAGACCCTCACTCAAAAAAAAAAAAATGTATATGAGCTGTCCAAGACTGTTATCTTTGGCCAAACCTCAGCTTTTTTATTCACAGCACCCCAAGGTTTTCAACTGTTTTGTTACCACCCCTAAAGTGCAAGACTGGTAATCAAGCCTTTGCTAAAAGAACCAGGCTGCTGCCTGACTTGTCAACTAGAGGTTTACAGCGTCGCTCGGATTCTGTGAAGCACCTGGTCCCCATCAACCATGTGTTATGCCTCTGATAACACAATATACAGATGTCACTCACCTCTGTGTTTTCAAAAGGCAAAAATCCATCCTCCACCAAGGATTTCCCAGGCTGCTCCTAAAGATATGGTTTATATATGTGTAAACAGAAATTAAATGTGCGGTTTTATGTGAGTGAGGAAAAAGCAGACAGTAGGGAATGGTTCTCCTGCCGAATGTAAATAACGTTTGTTTAAGCAGAATGCTTAGGTGGGCCTGAGAGACTGCACAGTCAGCATTCAGACCAGAGAGCATGCCTGGGAAGCCGGCCTCCTCCTCCGGGACTTGGTGATGGCCAGGGTTGACTTTGTGACAAATCCCATGAAACACAGCAGACAAGCTGTGAACAACTTAGTTACCCATGTGAGCAACTCGAAGAAACGTTTGGTGGTCAAGGTCAGGCGTGTGGAAATAAAGTGTGTCGTGGTCTTGGGTTTCTTCCCCTCAACCTCCATCATCATTTTTTAAATAACAGTGGAAGGGTCAGGAAATGGCTTAGCTGAGGTCAGTGACAGATAACAAAATGGTTGGGTCAGTAAGCCATGTGCAGACATTCCCCACCTTATGATATAACTTACAGTTATATCATATGTATGTTATGATATGATATCATATGCTATGATATGATATGACATGATACATATCATATGTAAGTTATGAATAACTTACAGTTATTCAACCTCATGAGGACACAGAAGTGATAAGCATTCAATGCGTGCCTCGTCTTAGAACAGGGCGATGCTCACATCAACCCATCATGAACTTACACTGTCAAGTTGAACGTGCACTTTCAAATTAGAATATTTTCAATTCGCGATGGGTTTATCAAGTCGGAGCCCCACTGTCGGTTGAGGAGCACCCGGCGTTCTGTCCCACATAACACGTGGTTGATGTGGAGGACCAGGTGCTTCACAGAGTAAAGCTATAAACCTTTAGTTATAAGTCAGGCAGCCACCTGGGTCTTTTAGCAAAGGCTTGATTACCAGTCTCTGTCTTACAGTTTAGGGGTGGTAACAAAACAGTTGGAAACCTTGGGGTGCTGTGAATAAAAAGCTGAGGTTTGGCCAGAGATAACAGTCTCGGACAGCTCATATACATCTTTTTTTTTTTTTTTTTGGCATCAGGGTCTTACTCTGCTATCCAGGCTGGAGTGCAGTGACATGATCACAATGATTACAGCTCACAAGCAGCCTGGACCTCCTGGACTCAGATGATCCTTCCACCTCCGCTCGGCACGTCATGGCTGTCACAGCCAGAGCACAGAGCAGATGCCAGCCATGGGGATTCCTGAGCCGAGTGTCTTCAGCCTGCACAGGCCTCTCCTTACTAGAGTGGAGATAGCCAAGAGAATCCCCTGAAAGCAGGCCCCCGTGATCTGCAACCTCCACACCCTTTGCACTGGGGGTCTAGCTGGGATAGAAAACAAAGTCCTCCAATGGTCCTCGTGGGCTTTGCTCTGCCCCACTCGTGCCAAGAGCCTCCACCCATTCTCACTTCATCTCCTTGTTCCTGGTCTCTTTTCCCATCACAGCTTTCCCTTCCCTCAGAGTTTGACATACTCTGCTAAGCACCAACTCTGAGTTCCAAGGACACAGGGGTGGGAGCCTCGTCACTTCATTAAGGGAGCTTTCAATCCTGTCAGGAAGCAGACACATCCCACCACAAAGGACAATGTGCCCCACCCCAGTTGGGAAGTCCAAGTTCTGGGGAATCTCTAGCTTTCTTTCTCGTTCGATTCCTTCTACAGGTAGCACCCAGGGAGTGAAGTCCCAGTCCTCTCTCCCTGGGGCTTTTGCAAAGGTCTTCTGACTCGACTCTTTAAATCTACTCTGGTCTCCTCTGATCCACTTTCCACACAGCAGCTAGAACTATTGTTATGTTGCCTGTAAAATGTCAGTATAAACTGATGTATATGGGTAAAATGAACTTAAATCCACACCCTAGGGGCAGTTAGCTAACATTTAAATACCCCGTTACCAATCCACCTTCCAGAAGTGACCACTGCAAGTACTTCAAATACTGCTACCTAAATCTGCACGAGAGGGTCTGTGAATACACAAAGATCATTAATTACACACTGGTAAAATGTGCAGAGTTGGAGACCAGGAAAAGGTACAAATAATCTAAGAACCCAGCTATTATAGTTTCAGTGAATCCCTTCCAAAATTTAGATGTTGCCAGTGTGATAGTATTAAGAGGCGGGGACCAGGTATGGTGGCTCATACCTGTAATTCCAGCACTTTGGGAGGCCAAGGCAAAAGGAGTGCTTGAGTCCAGGAGTTTGAGACCAGCTGGGCAATACAGAGACACCTCACATCTATGAATATCAAAACATTAGCTCAGCATGGTGGTGTATGCCTATAGTCCCAGCTACCTGGGAGGCTGAGGCAGAAGGATCACCTAAGCACAGAAGTTTGAGGCTGTAGTGAGCCACGATCATGCCACTGCACTCCCAGCCTGGGTGACAGAGTAAGACCCTGACTCAAAAACAAAACAAAACCAAAAAAAAAAAGCTGGAGCCTTTACAAAGTAATTAGGTCATAAGTCATCAGGGCTCCTCAACAGAAGGAGTTCGCTTCTTTTATGCCCTTCCACCTTCTGCATGTGAGGACACAGCATTCTCCCCTTGGGAGGACACTGTACTCACTGAAGACACTAACTTGGAAGCAGAAAACAGCCCGCACTAGATGCTGGTGCCTTGATCTTGAACCTCCCAGTCTCCAGAACTGTGAGTAATAAATTTCTGTTCTTTGACAATCACCCAGTCTATGATACTCTGCTATACCAACATAAACAGACTAAGACACCGGCAGATCCAACAGCCTGGTGATGCAAGGTATAGTGCTGTCTCTGGTTCTGTGTGCCCAGCTTGGTTTGCTGGATCTAACTAGGGAAGTTTTTGGCCCACCTTACCTTAAGAACATTCACCTTGGAGTAGCTGTTTATCAGAGTGACTGGGGCTGGATGACAGGACTTCCTCAAGTTCAAGGAGCAGGTTATATAGCGCTTTGGACCTGTTTGCTAGCATTTACGCCCATGCTGGAATTTGGTCTAAAACTTGTGTTCACTGTAACCCACCATCTTGGGTAGTAAGACTGTCTGGGTGGAAACACAGAGCTTGAGGCTATCATGATGGAACTACTCTTTTTTACCAAGATCACCTGCAAATTATTGATCAGTAAAAATGGCTTGAATCAGCTCACAGGGAGATCATCTCAAAAAGATGGTTTGGGTTACACCAGGCCTCTACACTTTTCCACCTTTGTTACAATAAGGACCAACCTCCTTAAAACATCCTTAGACAGCCTGCAATGGCCCAGTCTCATTTTTGGCCACTCTTTCGGGGTGAATAGCCTCAGTTCCATGAGTACCCCATTCTCCTTCCCCTCTCCACCTTCCCATGAGCCATGGATCGCCAACCAACGCCCACCACCATCCACTGTCTCTTGTTAAGTCAAGAGCAGGGCAAACAAGGGGGCCACAAAATGCTTAGTACATAAGACCTTTGAAATAATGCCTAATTTTACATCTCTTTTCCCCACTGCCTAGCAGCAATGGTGGAAAACTAGGGACAGGTCTCAGAATCGGATGTCGCCAGAGATCCAAAGTCCTGTCAAGAGCAAGGAATCCTGTCTTCACAAAGCTGTTCTTCCTCTCTCCTCCTCTTCCCTTCCCCATTGGACACGTCCAGGGCACACCAATTTTAAGGCCAAGCTTGGATTTGTGGTTGAAAAAGACAATTATTTTGTTTTTTGTACAATTATTTACAATACGCCTTCTTCGAACCAATGTAGATCCCAAATGGTCTTTCGTTTGGCTGAGAAAATGGTGGGTGGGAATACAAAGGCAAGTGACCAAGAGAAGATTCAGGTGCATGACATGACCATGGATGGAGAAATCCTGAGGGACAAGATCTAGATAACTGGCTGGATAGGCCAGGGAAGAGGAGACAGAGGAGGGAAGAAGACAAGGGAGGGAAGAAAAGGGAGGCAGGTCATGTCTCAACTGATAGTCACAACCTCAGGAAGCCATCCTTGCCTCTGAGCTAACTCCCACCCTTCCTTCTCCCTCAAAACACCCAGCATAATCACTATTACTTGTCCAACCCTGGTGCTCGTAGCCTTGACCTCAGAAAACCCTTCCTTGAAGCCTTCACAAAAGACCCCTTTCCTTATAAGGGCTGTGGGACAGAAAAGGGAAACAGAAGAAAGGCTTCCAGAAATTAATGATGTAACAATCACTTCTCAGCGACCAGGGCAGGAATCAGAAGCACAAGGCCTCCCTACCTGCAAGGGCTCTTCGATGTCCCATCATGCCTCGCTCCCCAAAAGAAGTCTGCTGGTTATGCAGCACCCCAGCCCTCCCCATGCTCAATGGGTGGCAACTCCATCCTTCCAGTCACTCAGACCCAAAATTCTAGAGTCATTCTAGATCCTCTTAGTCTCAGCCCACATCCACGGGGCAACTCCACATGGCCCACTTTTGAAACATACCCACCCCACGACACGACCCTCATGACCCTGACTTCCACCTGCCAGGTGTGAGCCTGGATCACCCTTCTGTTTAGTCACCACCTACCAAGCCTTGCTTCTACCCTCGCACCCCCACCCTTGACCACGGCGATGACTTTCATATACAGCAGGCCGCAGCACTTCTCAGGTCCAAGTTTGATGTTGGCGCCTCTCAGAGAACGATCCAAACTCCTGCCAATGGCCTATGAATCCTTCACTGGTCTCCTCTTGGCTCTCTGAACACACCTAGCCAGAGACATGCCCCCTCGGGGCCTTTGCTCCAGCTGCTCCCTGATGTCCACGTGGCTGTCTCTCTATCCCCTTTCAAGCCTCTCAGATCTCACCTTCTCAATGAGGCCCTTCCTGGTCCCTCTGTTAACTCCAACCTGTGCCTCTCGGAACTCCTGGGCCTCTTTCTCTTGATCACCTTTTCCTTATTGCCTCTGACATATCATAGAATTTATTTGTTATGCTTAATATTTACCATGCATTTTTAAATTATATTAAACATTATTATATAGAATTGTTTGTTGTTTCTTCTTGTTTATTAGTAATGAATGTCTATCTCCCACACTAAACTACAGGCCCCACAAGGGTGGGATTCAAGCCCGCTTCGTTTACTGATGCCACCCAAATCACCGGGAAGAGTGTCTGGCACCCAATATACATTTTCTGAAGGAATGAATAGATGTATATACGGATGGATGGAAGGATGGATGGATGGAAGGAAGGAGGGAAGAAAGGAAAAAAGGAAGAAAGGGAGGGAAGAAGGAAGGTAAGAGGGAGGGAAGGAGGGAAAAAAGAAGGAAGGAGGGAGAAGGAAGGCAGGCAGGCAGAAGTGTGGTCAGGGCTATGACAGACACGGCATCCCATCCATCCTAAAGACCAGAGCTGAGATAGCGGCATGAGGTTGTGGAGGAAGTAGAAAGATCTAGGAGGAACCGGGCTCTGTGGCTCGGCCTGTAATCCCGTGCCTTTGGGAGGCTGAGGTGAGAGGATTGCCTGAGCCCATGGGTTCAAGACCCGCCTGGGCA
>NW_007251299.1:612269-718816 GCF_000164805.1 Carlito syrichta
GGTGGCTGGGAGCGGCCACTGCACTCCAGTCTGGGCGACAGAGTGAGACTCCAACTCAAAAAAAAGAAAAGAAAAAAAGAAAGATCTAGGAGGAAGAGGCGCTTATGATGGGACATACGGAGGGAGAAGTCAGGGTTCCTGAGTCCCCACCCACCACTCAGGGAACCCACTGGAGAAGTGGAGAAGATGAACACCTGGGAGTCCCTGAAACCCCCTGAAGGCCATCTGGGCAGGCTCCCTGGGAGGCACCCTAGGGCAAGAGACTGTTCCAGCTGCTGACCCAGGCGTCTAAGGGGGGTTATTCGGGAGGGACAGGACGCCCCTGGTAGTCTCAAGTCAGGAGGTCTCCTGGGGCCCACCACAGACAAAGGTAGGAGACTCACAGAATCTTCACGAACTTGTTAACAGGAAGATAAAACCTCCCTAAATACCATCATTTGAGATTTTATAAGAAGACAAACACCATAGGCATGACAATATATACCAAACTACAAGATGGAAATCGCTTTTTCCTAGTTATATCCCAAGGGATCATTTTCAGAGTGAAGAAAATCTAGGTGTAAAATGATCACCTGTTTCAAACCAAGAACTTACAAGCAGAAAGACCTCTGCTGGGCACAGTGGCTCATATCCATCATCCCAGCACTGGGAGGCTGACACAGGAGGATTGCTTGAGTCCAGAATTTCGAGACCCACATGGGCAACACAGCAAGACGTCATCTCTACAAAAAAAGATTTTTAAAAACAGCTGGGACATTGAACAATGATCATAGTACTATAAGAAAGGGATTGGCAGTAGTTAGAAACTGACAGGGGGAAGGGCTGGCCGTAGTGGGAAACTGGCTGGGTGGGGGCACGCCTCATCAATAAGGGTACCTGCATAATGAACATATGTGTACCTAACCCCTTTATGGTACCCACATCTTCAAAATAAAACAATTTTAAAAATAAAAAAATTTTAAATCTCTGTTTAAAGACCAAAAAAATAATAGGTGGTCATGACGGTGCACGCATGTAGTCCCGGCTTCTCAGGAGGCTGAGATGGAAGGATAGCCTGAACCCAGGAGGTCAAAGCAATGGTGAACTATGATCCCGCCACTGCACTCCAGCCTGGGCAAGAGAGTGAGATCCTGGCTAAAAAAAAAAAATAGATTCAAATAAGGTTCAGTTTCTGGATGTAATAATCATATTTTCTGATCTATTAAACTTGTAAGTAAACAGGCGTTGCGTCAAGAAGTCTTATTGTCACATCAACATTTTAGAATCTGTGTGTTTCCAGAAACAATTATTAAATATGTCTAAATGCTAACTCTGTACTAGGTACAACAGAGGATCACACACGCATGCATGCACAAACACACACACACACACACACACACACACATATACACACACACAAGTACTATTCCCAAAGTTTTTTCAACCTAATTATTTCTTAATTCATCCAACTGTAAACTGCATGACCTTTTAAAAGTGTTCCAGGCTCGGTGGCTCAGCCTGTAATCCCAGCACTTTGGGAGGCCGAGGTGAGGGGATTGCCTGAGCCCACGGGTTCAAAACCAGCCCCAGCAACTTGGCAAGACCTCATCTCTACAATGAATCAAAAATTAGCTGGGCATAGTAGCACACACCTATAGTTCCAGCTACTTGGAAGACTGAGGCAGAAGGATCACCGAAGCCCAGCGGGTTGATGCTGGGGTGGCTGTGAGTGTGCCACAGCCCTCCAGCCTGGGCGACAGAATAAGACTCCAACTCAAAAAAAACAACAACAAAGGTGTTCCAAAATTCATCCTTTTCTCTTGATCTGAACAGCCTCTTGCATCTCTCTAGCACTTCCCTTCTTTTAAGGCACCATTGAAAAGCCTCTTTACTGTCCACAAGGTTTGTTTTACAAACATCATTTCCTCTAAGCCCTGGAGCAATCCTGTAAGAACTTTGACAATTGAGCCACCTGTGAGAACTTTGATAAGTTACTTAACCTCTCTGAGCCTCAGCAGAGAAGAGTTGTGTGAGTGGAAAGAGATGGCATGTGCCAGTGCTTTCAGAACTCTAAAGGACTTTACACAGGACAAACACACATGAGTCCGTTGTGCATCATAAATGAACTTTCCCCAGGCCCCCTGTGTCCTGTACTTTGGCTGTGCCATAACCTCCCATTTATCAAGAAGTCAAGCCATCTAAACTGTCAACGGCCAGGATGTTTTAACACTCAGAGTTGACCCTGAGACACTGCAGAATCCAATGAGATTTTTGAATCATCAAAGACTGAATCACATATTCGCATGGCATGCATATTTTATTGTATTCTAAGCTTATTTGAAAAAAATGTATGCTTAGCACTTGGCAATAATTCTCTGCGTGTGTTCCAGTAGGTTTGCACAATAAAAGAGCTCTATTTTCAGAGTTTTTAAAAGGCTGCTTCTTCCTGCTCAGTATTCTCCCCTCCCTTCCTTGGAAACTACACCTCGGTTTCCTTTGGGGACGCACCCCATCTCCAGCCCTTCTATTGTTCACACAGTTCACACGCAGTTGACCCCACACATACACACTGTTCAGTCCAGGGGTGGGTCCCAATTCAGGCCTGGACAGTTTGTATTTTCTGTGGCTCCAATGATCAGCTCAGGGATCAGCATGAAACTCAAGCCAGGCAAGACTCAGTTTGGGGATTTTTACTGACACCACTGAGAAGGAGATGCTCTTTTCTCTTCATTGGGATGGCTAGCTAAATGGATGCTGTAAGACCTGCATAAGAAGGCAATGCAGAAGAAAAGAAAGCCAAAAGATAATGACCTCATCACATCACTGGCAACCCTCGTTTCAACTCTGCCTAAAGCCAACAGATAAAGACCTAGACTGTCCAGTTCCCTGAGCCAATAAATGCTCTCTTTTACTTAAGCACTTGCAGTTGCAAGAATGCTGATTCATACATTGGGTTATACAAAGTTAAACAAGGCTTCTTTACTATAGGGCTTCACAGAGTCTTCAGAATATGAATGTGTATTATGAATCTCCAAAGGGTTAGATAGAATAGGCAACATTCCCCAAATTTATGTGTCCAATGAACCTTTTTTTTTTTTTTGAGTTGGAGTCTCACTCGGTCGCCCAGACTGGAGAGCAGTGGCACCACAGCCTCGTCTGCTGGGCTCCGGCGATCCTTCCGCCTCAGCCTTCCGAGTAGCCGGAATTACAGGCATGCACTGCCACGCCCGGCTGATTTTTTGATTTACTGTAGAGATGAGGTCTCGCTGCCCAGGCGGGTCTCAAACCCGCGGGCTCAGGCAATCCACTCACCTCAGCCTCCCAAAGTCGTGGGATTACAGGCTGAGCCACCAAGCCCAGCTTCAATGAAACTTTTTTTGGGAAGACCATATCACAGGGCTTGTATTCCATTTAAAAAAAAAAAAACTTGGGAAAGGCTGATACATATTACCTATAAGTTAACCTAATATTAAAATACAGCAAATCCCCATCCCCTTGTTATTCTGGATAAGCGAGACAAATGGGAATTCATTTATCCAACACTATTGATGCATTTTTTCCAGACTTTAAAAATATGTGTATATAATTTTTTATTTTTTTACTAAATTGGGGTCATAAGCACAAACCTTGATATATTTTTCCAGACTTAATAAAATATGTGTATATATACAGTCTTTTTTTTATTATGCCAAGGTCATAATTCCTGAACTACTATACTTTTGAGATGTGCATTTTCAAATATTTGGGGCCTCTAGTCTGACTGCCAAGCTATCAGCTGTCACTCTGCTTTGTTCTAAATGTGTCGTCCTCCAGCAGCAACCCCTAGTGCTCCTCTGTGGGCTAGTTTACCAAATAAAAGGAATTCATTGGAATTGTGCACTTAAAAACAAAAGTGGGGCGGGCGGGGGGCAACGTGCTGAGAGTGAGAGCCAGGGCAGGGGTATGTACTGCGTGAAATACCTGAGTTTCTGCACACGAAGTACATGTCAATGACTTTGGCAACCCAAAGGCTGCTTATTTCCAGGCTCTTGCCTTGGTTTGGACTGCTAACATTTCCAAATAACTGACCTTCGAATATGGGGATTGTTGCAATACTTAGCCAAGAAAAGAACCACTCCAACTTGATAGTAAGCACTGAACTCTGCTTAGGAAACTTTAAAATGAAAAGCTCCATTTTTTTTAAGCCCAGGAGAGCCCATAGTCCAAAAATCCCACTTCCTCGTTTATAAGCCATCCACTGTCACAAAAATCAAATTTCAGTCATTTTTCAGGCACTTTATCTGCCTATAACTCTCAAATAGCTGCTTGCCTGTTTAAAGGGTATTTGTGGGCTCCCCTGTTTTATGATCCTGTAATAAAATAGGTGGGGATTTGAGACAACGGGGAGGTAACCAAACTCTCTCCGTGACACTGGAAGCATGGCCTTGGCCTGAGCAGGTAGGCAGGGGGACAGGCAGGCAGGTTGACTGGTCTGGGCAGTAAGGCCCATAAAAAGTTTGGGTTAGACTGAATCGCAGGAGTGGAAACTCCTGTGTCCTTTTGGTTAGCATCAAGCTGGGTTTGCAGCCACGCTTAGAGGCTTGACAAAGAAAATGTACCATGGGGATTTCTCCTCTCAGTATCGAGGATCCAGAAGCAAAAACAGGGCACCTGCAGCTTAAAGAGGAGCCCAGCCTAGCATTGCCCTGATGCTTTTTCCAGACTCTGAAAAGCACATAGTCTCTGGAAGGTTCACAGGGCTGGGCTCCCGTTACACCCCCAAAGTGGCGAGAGCACCTGCTCAGACAGCCATGTGCAAGTCTGAGCCTGCCCTGCCAAAGAAAACACCCCTGCCTGCCCCACCATTGATGCTCAGAAGGGCCTCCGTCTTCCCGCACCGAGGCCTGCCGAGCAGATGTGGGCCTAGGTGATGGCCGGCCGGGCAGGCTTGAGGAGCCAGGGAGCCATTAATCTACAAGTAGGACCATGCACACCCCTACCTGACCCTCCTGCTTCCTCTTGACAACTGTGAGGCTGAGAAGCACTTTTAGAGGAAATGGATCTCTCAGTTCAGTCTCAGGATGAGTCACTTTGGGAAGATTTTTGGGCAGATCCCATGCCCTGGGCGGTGAGCTCTATCCCTGGTTTAAAAGCAGAAGATGAGAGGGGAGGCGTTTATTCTCACTGTCTACATTATTTCAACTTTAGGGCAGTGAGGCCATAATGAAGGGAGTTAGAGGTCACCTCACAAAAAGAAACCGTAAGACGGAGCTGGGAATGCTTGCCCCCTCAGCTACCCACAGCACAGGCCCTGGCCAGAACCGCTGCCCCTGACACCAGATCCAGTTTTGGAGTGTGTTCAGCTGCCTCTGATCCTCTGGTGATAACTGAGAAGGTGAGGAGGAGGACAGGTGGGGTAAAGGATGGAGACCAGGGGTTCAGAGGTTAGTGACCTGTGCCAGGGCTCCCTTCACCTGCACACACCAGTTGGCCTGGTGCTTATTCCAGTCCAGGTTGGCCTTTCTGCACAGCCAGGGACAAAGTCACCCTCCACCCAGGTATGCTCTGCCGTTAAGATGCTGCTGCAGCCCCCGTGAGCCTGTCATCCCCTGCAGCTGGCTCTAAGCCCAGTCCAGGGACGGGCGGCCCCCTGTGCTTACTCCTTCCCAGTCCCTCATTCACGCAATGCTAAACTCTAGTAACGGAATAATGAAACTGCAAAATGCCACAGCGAAGGGAATGAGAGGAGGGCCTCAAAAGATTTCAAGAAAACTGAAGAACACAGGAGGTGGATGGTGGCGTGATGACCAACAAGTGTGGAAAAGGAAGCCACAACCTCAAATGAATACACTGAGAGAGAGCCCGAGCTGCCGGGGGCAAGTCTGCGTGGCTGCACTCAGTGGGGCTCAGGATTCGAAATGCCAGGGGCCACAGGGGGCAGGGTGGGAAACGGTGCAACAAAAGGGGCATCACTAACAATAGACCCTTCCTTCCCAATCCTCCAACCACCTCTTGGAACAAGAGCTTGAAACCAGGCCAAAAAGGGGGCCATCTTTAAAGATATCAACTCTTAAGAAAATGCAACAAGCAGTCGAATGAAGAGTCCATAAAGCTGATTTGATGCTATATTCACATCTTAACAGAGAGAGGGGTGGAGAGCAAATCCCTGATCCCCTAAAAATGAGGACAAAGTACCAGGATCTTCAGCTATGGAGGTGGTCCCGGTGTAACATGAACCAGGGCAGAAGCCCTGCCCTGGCCACCCAGCCTGTCGACACATCAGCAGACCTGCTCATGGCCCACCCCAAGAGGACCTCACGCCCAGCAGATCCTCAAGGTGGGCAGACAACCACCCCAAGAGGAACTCACACCCAGCAGATCCTCCTGGACAGATACCCTATCTGACAGATCACTTCCAACCAGCCCAGGGTGTCCACACTGAAAAAGCCCACTATCTCCAGCCAATCAGCTCACTCTGAGACTCTACTTTCCACAGCCGAAATAGAGAGTTGGCCATCTTTCAGCTGTAAGAGAGATCTATCCTCATCTTCCTCTCCAGATCCTTGTCAAAAACAGCCACTAGATTCTGCGATAAAGCAGGTTTCCAGCATGGCCGTAAGACTTTTTTTTCCTTTGTGTTCTAACTTTGATTTATAATAATTTTTATCTTTTAATGTGCTAAAATTTCAGGAACTCTAGGCTGCAGTAGGTGATTAAGGTCCCACTTCATTCTCACAAGTGAAAAATATACAAAATAAAATATAAGTAATGGCCTATTTTTGAGAGACGATAACCTGTTTGAAGGTTCCCACTGGTGGGATTCATTGAACAGGGTGACATCAGGTGTTATCGCACATATGCAATGCATACATGTGCTTTAATAGCAGAGACTTCTTCAGCAAACTTGATATGGAAGTCCAATGCACAGACCTGGTTAATAAGAAGCTGCTCTGATTAGAGCTGGGGAGGGAACCATGCCTCATCTGCTCAGTTCTTCTTCCTTCCTTATGACCCGGTTACTTTCTCAAGCCAGATTTCCAGGGAGACCAGTTAGCAACTCCAACTCAAAACCGCTGAAGCATCATCGAACTAGATGGGGGGAAAGTGTATATTTCACTTTGCAAAATACCTGCATACTTGTAAACACCAACCAACAAAATCATAGGTAGATTCAGCCAATCAGAACTCAGCAATTGTCCTCTCCTCATCCTCACCTACATGTAAGAGAATTAACTGTGAGCCAGGGCTAAGTGACTGACGTATATTCTGTCATTCAGTCCAAACAGCAAAACCATGAGGTCAGTATTGCTAACATCTACAACTGTACATGTTAAAAGATTTGAACAAGACCTCATGGCTTGTGGGTGGCAAAGGGCCAAGATTCAAGGCCAGATCTGGACTCCAAAGGCCACGCACCCTCTTTGCCACCATGTTCCACTAGACAGCATGACAGGTGCTTTATATTTTTTCTGTGTTTTTGGTATCTTTTTGAATTTTTTTACCTGTATGAATCACTTTCATAATATTAAGGAAATTTTGCTTTGGGAGCAAAAAATAATAATAATAGATAGTAGGGGAGGGCTGGTTCCTTAAGTCCAAGAGAAGCAGGCAAGACCAGGATGTCCCAGGGTACCTGGACCAGGGTACCTCCATCTACCTGGAGTCACCATGAAGACTGCCAGCAGCAGGTCATCACGAAGTTAGAGCTCAGAGGAAATTCTTCAACCGACTGGGGCTCTGTACTCTTCAATCAACCAGGTCAGTCCTCTCTTTCCCTTCCTAGCAATTAAAAACAGAAAAGCTGATTAGCCTTGATGTTGTTACCAAGCACTGTCAGATAACTATATTCAAAAGAAGGGAGGGAGAAAGGGGGAGTGTATGAGAACCAAAAATCCTAACCCACCAAAACAGACCATGTCTAAAAACATTGAATCTGCAGGTAGCAAGATACTACTATTATTTAGGAATGCGAAGAAAAGTATCAGGAGAAACAGATCATTTAAAATTGTCCTTCCTGAGGAAGTAACGATGGGAGAGGGCCAAGGGGCTGAGACATAAGAGGTTACTGGATATTTATAAGCATTTTAGCATCATTTTTCAAATCATATGCCAATATTCTTTTGACTTGTAAAACAAAATGAAACAAAAACAGTCAAACCTGCCCTTCTTAGTGCTCTTTTGCTTCATGGACTCCAGTAAGCTCAGACAAAATGTGGTTTGACATGGTTCATGGAGCCAGGAGACTTGAGACAGAAGATAGGAGGTTCCTGGTGTTGCAAAAGACCTGAATTCCCACCTTGGCTCTGCTGCCCTGAGCTGTGTGACCTTGGGCAAGGTGTTTAAACACTCTGAGCCCCTCTACTCCATAATGGCAGGCATCTACATCCTATAGAACCAATGAGAGGATTAAATAATGTAGACCCCAATGCAACTAAACTCATGGTGAGGATGCAAGCCTGGGTCAGGTAGGTAAGAGCCATGGAAACATCGAGTCCTAGATAAAATACAGGCTCCCCATCCATGAACCAAGCCTTGAACCTAGGCCTGAGTCTCTCAGACTGGAGCTCAAATCTCCTCACCTTCTCTACACTGCTCCCAAGTTCTCTGAGACCATGGAGTATATTTTAGGATTCTGCAGACTCAAAAAAAAGGTGAAGTCCCAGGCATCAGTCTGCGTCCCTCTGTGTGAGGCTTACCCAGACCCATGAGCCCACCTGACTCCAGCACAAAGTCTTTCTTCAATTCTGCCCAAGTAAGAAAAAAAATCTTCAAATTACTTGGCTTTCTAGGGTCCTCTTAAAAACAGTACTTTCTCAATTCTGCCCAATTTTTTTTTTTTTTAGTCTTCAAATTACTTGGCCTTAGAATCAAACTTGGTAAAACCTTAGGCCCAAGAGAGAAAACTCCAGGGCAGAACCTGGCTCACCACTGTGTCAAGCTTTGTCACAGATCTGGTCACAGCTGTCGTTTTAGGGCAAGCAGGCCCCGGCTTCCCAGAAACCAGCCCAGCCTGGGGCAATTTTTTCCAGACTCTGAGCGTTTAGAAGAGCCAGCAGCTTCTGCCCACAGCTCAGGGCCCAGCTGCCAACTACTCGCTTGCCAAAAGTGCCTTTTCTCCCTCCTTTCTCCCTAGAATCAGAGCCTGCACTGGTTTGGGGGTGGGAAGAGGTCAGGTAGGCCCCATGCACCCCTGGGATTGACATAGCACCTCCTCCTTCCCTTCCATTCCCTGAAACTAAAGAGAGCCACACCCCATCAAAAAGTGCCATTCTCGCTGGTGTGACATGCAGTGAAGAGGTCAAAAAGATACTCTGTAAATCCCTGGGCACAGAGAACCAAAAACAAGACCCCAGACCAGGCCCAAGGCACCCCCCACCAGTACTGGGATACAATGGGGACTTGAGTGCACAATCTCCCCAAAGGTTCCAAGCAACACAGACTACTCTCTGCACAGATAGCGCCTGGTGGTAAGCACACTGACCTATAGTTTCAATCCCCCCCAAAATGCGATTTATTCTTTTATTTCATCCTTGGCAAGGGTTAATCATTACGTCATTTTGTACAATGTTTAAGTTAATAAAATACATCTGGATCCGAGAAAAACCTCATAGAGACCAGCTTTGATTCCTTGAGCAGAAAGTAAGAAACCAAGGGGTAGGGGGTGGCAAGACAGTAGAGGGAGGGTTAAGGGGAGCTAATTTGCCAGTTATTAAATGTCATTTTCCTTGAGTCAAGTGATTCACGTTTTATTCAAGGGTCCTGGAAATGGTGATGAAGATTATTTTTTCATCTTGGGGAATTCTCTTTTCTGTCCAACAAATAATTCTCAATCATCTGCTTCTAAAAGTATTGTGCAATTTCCAAATAATCGTTTTTTAAAATCAGGCCAACACTGCCAACTCCCTCCGGTGGGGGTTTTCCAAATCTCCCGCAGAAAGACGGCTGCTCAGCCGAGAGCCTGCCTGGGAAACCGGCCTATACATCCGATGTCCAAAAGCATCCACTTCCTGAAAGATGTAGCCGGGGGGCTCTGGGTATGAAGCTGGGCACCTGCCCATTTCCTTGGGAGTAAAGCTGACGGTGTAGGTGGTCTGGCCCTCCACGGGGACATTTTCTCGAGGGCCGGGCAAGGGGGGCTTGCAGCTTTTGGTATTGGTGGGTGGGTGGGGCACGTAGTGAGCTCGAGCGGTGGTCAGGCAGTCCAAGGGTTCGGTGGGGAGGTTCAGGTGGGGGGTGGGCTTGACTGGCTCCGTGCGCATGCTGGACCACGGCTTGTAGTCATCCTTGGTGGTGGTGGAGCCTTCAAAGCGACCGCTCTTCTTAATCGGGAGCACTGGTCGGCAGGACTGAGCTGGGGCACCCTTAGGGTATGTGTAATGAGCCTGTGCTGTTGTCAGAAGATCCATCTTCTCTTCTGGAGGGATATAGGTGATGGGAGCTTTGGAGAACATCTGAGGCGTTGGCCAGGCTTGGTACTTATCTCGAAACTCAGTCACATTGGAGAAAGGCACGTCTAGGCAAGGGGGCCTGGCCAGAGGTTTCAAGCTCTTGGCAGGCTCCCCCATCAGGCCCCGGTAGGATTGTTTGTGAGTGGTGAGGCTCTCAAAGGGGACTTCAGAGGGCCTGAACTTCTCTGCCTCGTGCACAAAGCGCTTCTCCACGGGGTGGGCCACGTAGCTCATCTTATAGTTAGTCAGATCCTCCAAAGGGATGTTACAGAGCTTTGGCATGGCCAGAGGTTTACAGCTCATGGTGTTCACGGGGCCCTTTATGGGGAAGTCATCCTGGTGTGTGGTTCTACTGTCAAACTTGGTTGATGTCGGCCGGTAATTGTGCGGTGGACGAAGTGGTTCTCGTCTCGGTTGGTTCCAAGGTAAATAATCAGCTGAAATCAAAGCACAAGAGGTCGTTGATCATGAAGCACGTGATAAAAGGGCCCCAAAGTCACACGCCAGTCTCCAATGAGGTGCTCTTTGAGACAAGAGAAGGATAGAGCTCTGCTATCGCCTCATCCAAGAGCTTGATGTTTCAACTTGATGGTATTTGTAGGCTACTGTATGGAAGAGACACATTTACAGGAGTTCTTATCACACCCCATAATGCGGCATGCAAGGATTTTAGAGGGTCCTTGGTCATGGAAGGATCCAGGGAATCTGTTCCTGCAGAGTTCAACCACTGACTAATCCTGACCCGGGAATACCTTCTTTTGTGAGTAAGGTGCCCTCTCTGAATCAGCATGGGGTGAGTGGGAAGATGCATGTGATATAGGGAGATCGGGGATTCCCAAGGCGCTGCTGGTGGGTCACCACCCAAACCAACCAGGTCTACCTGGTATTATGCGGGGTGACAGTCATTGTGTCCCTATAATCCTCACGTCCCGTCTGCATAAATCAAACATGCTGCACTAAGGGAATGCAAGCATTGGATTGGCTGGTGAGAGACCAGCAGCTGCCACTTGTATAAAACTTATTATAAAATGGTCAGTGTTCTAATTAATTTAATCTTCCGACAGCCCTAATAAGCAACTACCATAATGCTTGTTTTACAGATGCAGAAACAAAGGCACAGAAAACTAGGGAAGTTGCACCAGGTCACTTGGCTAGAAGTGGAAAAGCATGAATTCGAACCCAGATCCAGATCTAACCCAATCTATTCTCCGGTTCCAACAATTAAGGAACACAGACTATGTATCAGTCACTTGTGTTCAAGCTTTCCATATATGACCTTGTTTTATCTTCACAATAACTCTTTGTGATGACTATTATTGTCTCCAACCTACAGATTTCCATAAGCAAGGCACAGAGAACCTAAGAAGCTTTCCCATAAGCCATATAATTAGTGAGTTGAGTTGAAATTTAAATCACATCACTGACTCCAAATCCATGCTCTTCTGACAGCTCAAATCGTAGTTAGGAGGACTATATTTCCAGATGAAGTAAAGGTGAAATAAAAATAATAATAATAATAATAAGGAAAGATATGCAAGAGGACAAGAACTTCAAAATGCTTGAAGAATGAATAAGACTGGCAGCCATACCTACAGGTTGTCCATTTCAAGAGGAGTCTCTGCTGTGAGGTTGGAAGACCCAAGATAAAGGGAGACCTGGACAAAGGAAATCTGACTAGAAACAGTCCCATGCCTCTTGAGGAGCAGACACTGTCTTTGGGTAGCACCACAGAGGTTTTCAAAGTGACTTTACCAGCCAGGCGCCGTGGCTTGCCTGTAATCCCAGCATTTGGGGAAGCCAAGGCAGGAGGATTGCTTGAGCCAGGAGTTCGAGACCAGCCTAGGCAACATAGTAAGACCTCATCTCTACAAAAATCAAAAAATTAGCCAGGCATGTAGTCTCAGCTACTCGGGATGCTGAGGCGGAAGGATTGCCTGTGCCCAGAAGGTCGAGGCCGCCGTGAGGTGTGTTCATGCCACTACCCTCCTGCCTAACAGAGATCCCAACTCAAAAAAAAAAAAACAGGACAGCTTCAAGACTGAAAGCCCAGGTGAGAAAAATGGGTTAGCAAACCATACAATTCAGCCACCTCAACACTGCTGCCACTGTTTTCATCTGTTTGGCTCACATCCAAGACCTGTACTGTCCCACTGTGCCCATAAATTACCAAGCCTAAAGAAGCCCTGGATGGACTCCAGGTGAGCCCTCTGAATCCTCAGGGAATTCTCTTGCTTACTGCTTTACAAAGAGAATAAAAGCAGCTTCCCAGGAGCTCTGGGTAAGATAGCCAACACTAGTAGAGTCTGCAGATACACATTGGAAGGCTTCATTGAAGTATAATGTGCATAACAAAATGCACCTTTTTTTAAAAAATCAGGGTCCCAGCCTGTCACCCAGGCTGCAGTGCAGTGGCACAATCAAGTCTCTCTGCAGCCTCAACCTCCTGGACTCAGGCATTGTTCCACCTCAGCCTCTCAAGTAGCTAGGACTACAGGCAGGTGCCACCATACCCAACTCTTTTTTTTTTTTTTTTTTGTAGACATGAGGTCTCACTACATTGCTTAAGCTGACCTCAAACTACTTGGCTCAAGCAATCCTTCTGCCTCTTTCTTCCAAAGTCCCAGGATTACAGGCATGAGCCACCACGCCTGGCTGGTATCATCTTAAGTAAACAATTCAATGACTTTTATACAGTTGTTGTGTAACCATCACCAAAATCCAATTCTGGGATATTTACATTTTGGATTGACATGCCAAAAATATCAATCATCCCCATTTGCAGTCAATCTTCAGTCCCAGCCCTAGCCCCAAGCAACAGTTAATTTGCTCTTGATCTTTATAACTACGCATTTTCTGGATATTTCATATAAATATAATTACACATGTAGT
Source organism: Carlito syrichta (assembly GCF_000164805.1). Taxonomy (NCBI): domain Eukaryota; kingdom Metazoa; phylum Chordata; class Mammalia; order Primates; family Tarsiidae; genus Carlito; species Carlito syrichta. The sequence continues at coordinate 625,565 of NW_007251299.1, forward strand.
GTTTTACAACTAGCTTCTCTCACTTAGCGTAATATAACAGGTTCATCTATGTTGTAGCAGGTATTACTAGTTCATTCCTTTTATTATTGAATAGTACTATATTATATGAATATGCCAAATTTTGTTAGCCCATTTACCAATTAATGGACGTTTGGGTTGTTTCTACTTTTTGACTATCACAAAAAATTATGCTATGAACATTTGTGGAGAAGTCTTTATGTGGACATACATTTTTATTTTTCTTGGGTAGATAACAAAGGGATTTGCTAGGTTATATGATAAATCCACGTTTAGCTTTTTAAGATACTGCCAAACTTTTCCAAAGCCGAAAAGTTGACATGCCATCTTACATTCCCACCAGCCATGTATAAATGTCCTAATTTCTCCATGTCCTCACTAACACTTGTTATTATCTGGGTTTCTCATCATTATTATTATAGACATTCTAGTGGGTGTTTAGTGATGTCTCACAGTGTTTTTTTTTTGTTTTTTTTTTTGAGTTGGAGTCTCACTCTGTCGCCCAGACTGGAGTGCAGTGGCCGCTCCTGGCCACCGCAGCCTCGACCTGCTGGGCTCCGACGATCCTTCCGCCTCAGCCTTCCAAGTAGCCGGAATTACAGGCATGCGCTACCACGCCCGGCTGATTTTTTGATTTATTGTAGAGATGAGGTCTTGCTGCCCAGGCGGGTCTCGAACCCGCGGGCTCAGGTAATCCACTCACCTCAGCCTCCCAAAGGCGCGGGATTACAGACTGAGTCACCCAGCCGAGCTCACAGTCTTATTTACATTTCCCTAATGAATAATGATGCTGGGTATCTCTGCGTGTGCTTATCAGCCCTTTATATCTTTTTTTGGTAAAATATCCTTCAAATTTTTGCCCATTTTAAAAGTAGGTAGTTTGTTTTCTTATTGAGTTAGAGGAGTTCTTTGCATATTTTGGATACAAGAATTGTACCAGATATGTGATTTTTTTTTTTTTTTTTTTTTAGAAACAGATGTTTCTTTTCCATCAGGCTTATTTCCATGTTGCTTATGAGTCTGTGGAAAAACAGATTGAGAACACTTCATGGTTTTTCCTACCCACTCAGTGGCCTGAACACTGGGAGCTGCAGACCAGTCTTCCGTGGCAGGCTGAGCGCACCACTTCTGTAGGAAATCGCTGAACAGCAAAGACGGCACCTACCACTTTCAGACCAGTCTGCAGCCTCAGGCTGAGTTGCAGCGAACTCAGGTGCAATCCACTCACCCTGAAATTCCTCCTCAGTCACAGTTTTTCAGCAGCAGCCCGCTCTTCCTTTTCAATCTCTTCGGGATCCCTGTAGAAGTAGAGATCAGACATAACCTCCCACGGGTGTTCACGGAAGAGGGTGCCACGCATGCACAGAACTTCCCAAGCCAGCATCTACCACATCTGACCCACTGAGTGCGCTCCCTTGTTGCACAGGATGGCAATGTCCACATAGCACAGAGGAGAGTCCGTGTTACACAGAGCAACGGTGGGGAGGTTAACATAAGATGCCTCTGTGAGAGGCTGGTGGTCAACCCTGAAATCAGTAATCACCAGCAGATGCCCCCCCCCACGAAGGTTGCCTGGGTCTGGTTGGGGAAGGTTCCAGAAGCAAAGCCACCAAGCAATCGAAGTGGCGCCAGTGGCAGCAGCAAAATTCAGCACAGCCCGCTGACCAGTGTTCCTGGAGGATAAGACACTGACATCAGCAGGGTTTTCAAGGGGCTGCCAGCAGAAGCTTCTCCCAGTTCTTCTTCAGATTTATGATGTAGACACCATTACTTTTTTTTTTTTTTTTTTTTGGTGTGCAAGCTGGAGTACAATGGCACACTCACGGCAACCACAGCCTCGACTTACTGGGCTTAGGCAATCCTTCCACCTCAGCCTTCAAAGTAACTGAAACTACAGATGCACACCACCACGCCTGGCTAGTTTTTGTGATTTATTGTAGAGAGGAGGTCTCACCAAGTTGCCCAGGCTGGTCTCAAACCCTAGTCTCAGGCAATCCTCTCACCTTGACCTCCCAAAGTGCTGGGATTACAGGCTAAGCCATTGTGCCCCACCCACTCTTCCTTTTATGGGTGTTCTGTTCCATTTGGAAGTCAAGGTGGGTGTCCTCTAAGTGGGTTCCTGCTACAAGGAACTTGAGGATATCCTCCTCCTTTATTTGCTGGACATAAGAGCTCTGGACGTTGTGACAGTTTCCCTTTAAGTTACAATAGGAATCCAGAACAGCACCGTATGGAACCCTCTCTGGGCAGCATGGAAAGACAGATGTGATTTACAAATATTTTTTCCAAGCCTATCAGTTATCTTTTCATTTTCTTAATGGTGTCTTTTAAAACACCCAGACTTTTAAATTTTGGTAAAACCCAATTTACAATTTCTGAAGGAATCATGCTTTTGATGTCTTATCTAAGAAATCTTTGCCTATTTCAAAATATCATAAATTTTCTTCTATGTTTCATTCTAAAAGGTTCATAGTTCAGCAAACCCATTGAAGTTTTTTATTCTTTAATTTTGTGCATGTGTAAGGTAAAAGTCTGAGATCAACTCTTTCTATATGGATATCCAATTGTCCTAGCATCATTTATCAAAAAGACTATCCTCTCTCACACTGAATTGTCTTAAAATCACACCTAAAACTCAACTGACAATGACATCAAGGTTCATAACTATACTCTCAATTCAGCTGCATCGGTCATTGTACCTGACTTTACATCACTACCACACTGTCTTCATTATTGTAACTTTGTAGTAAAGTTTTGAAACCAGGAAATATACATTTCACCTTTGCTCTTATTTTTCAAAAAAAAAAAAACTTTCAGCTATTTTGATTTAGATTTCATACATAAAATTTAGGACCACCCTGCCAATTAAAAAAAAAAAAGACTGACCATTGCTAGGCCATTGCCGCAGCCACTGCCTTACTAAGCTGTGGTGTGGCCATGTGCTCTTTGAGCTATGACCAGACTGTTTTCTTAAGCTTTGGCTCCCTCCCCCACCTTGGGGAGGTGAAACACCTCTTTCTGTGATTTGCTTTCTAAATAAACTAAATTTTATAATCTAAAAAAAAAGACTGATGGGATTTTAATAGAGATTGCATTGAATCTATAGATTCAATGGGATACACTCCATTTTAACAGTATTGACTCTTCCAATCCATGAACACAGAATGTCTTACCATTTGTTTAGATTTTACTTAATTTCTCTCAGCTCTGTTTGTAGTTTTCTGTGTACAAGCTTACACTTCATTTTTTTTTAATTATTCCAAGTGTTTTATTCATTTTTAAACTATAGGGGAAAAAGTGTTTTCTTTATTTCATTTTAGTTGTCAATGCCAGAATTTAGAAACAATTGATGTTTATCTTGCTGAATTCATTTGTTAGTTGATAGCTTTTGTGAGTTCCTTAGTATTATCTGCATACAGGATTATGTTGTCTGATAATACAGTTTCATGTCTTTCTTTAAACCTAGATGCACGTATTTATTTGCTTCTTTTTCTGGTTTTATTACACTGGTTGGAACCTCCAATCCAATGATGAATAGAAGTGGTAAGAACTAGTATCCTAGCCTTGTTCTCAATCTTAGGGAGAAGGCACTTGGTCTTTCACATTAAGCAAGATACTTTATAAGTATAGGGATTTTTGTGAATGCCTTTTATCAGGCTGAGGAATGTTTCTTTCTAGTCCTAAAACTTATTGAGAATTTTTATATGTATTGGACCTTGTCAAATGCTTTCTATCAACCAAGTGGTTTTGTCTGTCACCTTATTAAGGTAGTATAGTATATGAATTGACTTTCTGGCATTACACCAACCTAATCCCACAGTTTTGTAAGTATTGATTCTATAATTGTCTTTCAAATTAGGAGAGAAGAAGTCTTTTAAGTGATTAAGACAAAGAAAGAGAAAAGTATATATTTACCTAATTCCATTTATCAGTACATTTATTTATTTGTATGAATTTGTGTTACCATCTGATAACATTTTCTTTTAGCTGGAATGACTTCCTTTAGTATTTCTTGTAAGGTAAGTCAGCTAACTACGGCTTCTCTCAGTCATAGTTTATCTGGGAATGTCTTTATTTTGCCTTCATTTTGAAGCATATTACTAGGTACAAAATTCTTAGTTGACAGTTTTTTCTTTCAGTACTTTGAATAGATCAACCACTGCCTTCAGTCTTCTATTGTTTCTGAAGAGAACTTAGCTGTTAATATCATTTCCTTGTGTGTGATAAGTTGATTCTCTTCTGCTTCTTTGTAAATCTGTTTTTGGCTTTCAGCAGTTTGACTCTAATGTGAACAGGTGGGGATCTCTTTGTGTTTATCCTATTTGGATCCTGGCTCTTGAATGTATTGATCAATATTTTTCATGAAATTTGGGGAGTTTCAGCAATTAATCCTTCAGGTATTTTTTCTGTTCTTTCTTCTTCTTTTGGGGCTGCCATTATGAGTATATTGGTAAAATTTAAGGTATTCTGCAAGTCTCTGAGTTTGTTCATTTTTCTTAATTTTTTTCTGTACTTCAGATTTGATCATCTCTAATTGATCTATCTTCATTTTCACTGATTCTTTCCTTCAACCAGCTCAAATCTGCTGTTGAGCCTCTCTAGTGAATTTTTATTTTAGTTATTGTTCTTTCAACTCCAGAGTTTTCATTTGGTTCTTTTTTTAATAATTTCTCTTAGCCGGGCTCAGTGGCTCAGCCTGAAATCCCGTGCCTTTGGGAGGCTGAGGTGAGTGGATTGCCTGAGCCCGTGGGTTCGAGACCCGCCTGGGCAACTTGGCGAGACCTCATCTCTACAATAAATCAAAAATTAGCCGGGCGTGGTAGTGCACACCTGTAGTTCCACCTACTTGGAAGGCTGAGTTGGAAAGATCGCCGGAGCCCAGCAGGTCAAGGCTGCGGTGGCTGGGAGCGGCCACTGCACTCCATCCAGTCTAGGCAACAGAGTGAGACTCCAACTGAAAAATAATAATAATAATATCTCTTTATTGGTGCTCTCTATTTGATGAGCAGTTGTTATCATACTTCATTTCTCTAGACCTGAGGGGTTTTTTGTTGTTGTTGTTGTTCTTTGTATATATTTATAATAGGTACTTTGAGATATTTGTCTGCTAGCTTCAATACCTGGATTCTCTCAGATATATTTTCTATTGACTGTGTTTTTTCCTATGTATCAGTCCTACTTTCCTGTATCTTTTCATGTCTCATAATTTTTTTGTTAAAAACTCAACACTTTAGATAATATGCTGTAGCAATGCTGGATTCTGATTCCCAGAGTTGTTATTTTTGTTTAATGACTTCCACTAATTCTGTAGAGTCTTATCTTCCTTGCAATGTGTGGTCACATTGCATGATATTTTTGCTTATATTTTCTTTTTTAATTGTTTTTTTCTTCTTAAACCTGGCTTCCTAAGGACCATCCTATGTCAGCCTAGTTTAGTGGTCAGCCAACGATGAGTCAGAAGTATACTTAAGCACCTTAAGCCAGTAAGTTTTTCACACTTTGCCAGCAGATCTAACCCACACACAAAGATCAGGTAGTTTACACGCCTGAATTGACGATTATTTTCTTCTGGGCTTTCTCGTGTTTGCTCTGCATAGGCTCTAGGTTTCACATTCAACCAGGGATGATGAGTAGATAAAAAGGCTCCACTCTGATCCCTCTTGAGCCTGCACACAGCATTGTGTGTACACAGCCTTCCAGACCACCAGGAACACATGTGAGTTTCTCAAGGTCCACAGTGTCTGTCTCATTCTCTGGATATCCCTGTTAAATTTCTGGCTGGTTTGCTGGTCTGTTGCTTGCTGCAGTTAGCACTGCAACTTCAGACTAACTTAGAAGTTATCTTCCCTGATATTTTGCTATTGAGATCACTCTTGTTTTTATCAAAACTCCTGGGTAGGCACTCTATTCCCAGTCTGCCTGTTTTCACAACCCAGCCTTCCCAGGCAGAATTACCACACAGCTGGATGGTTAGGGACAGGGGACAGTGGGAATGGAACACAGACTCCCGGTGCTCATAACCAAGATTCAGTAGTTTTTCTTGAATAAATGCTTCTTCTTTTTTTTTTTTTTTTTTGTATGCCTTTGGCTAATTTCCAGAGTCTTGAAATGGTTGTGTTTTACTGTTTTGTCCAGTTTTATCATTGCTTTTTGGAAAGAGGCTTTGCCAAGCTCCTTACTCCACCACCCCAGAAGTCCTGACCTCCCCTCACTCCCCAGCTCCAGGGAACACTCTTAGGTTTATTTTAGGCCAATAAATACTACCAACTATTTATTCAAAATTGGCTTCATTTTTAATTGAAAATCTAATCTTTCTCCAAGAGCCATTAATGGTTCTATCAGCATCTTGAAAGCATTAGGGGCCTGAGAGGGAACCATCTTGCTGAATACAAACCACATGTTCCCCCCCGTCCCGACTTCAGGCCTCCCTGAAATGGGGGCATCTACCTGTAGATGCCTACACTCTGCCTCAAGGTACTAGGGGGTGGGTAGAACAGGGCTTTCCTGGCCCTCATCTGTGATGGATGAAGTGTTAAGAAAACAGGTTCCTAAGCTCTAAGTTGCCTCATGTGATTTCTGATACCCAACAATACATTTGAAACCACATTATTATCCAGCCTCCTGACTTCCTCCACCCAGCATTTATTACAAAAAAACCTCCTCAGGACCCTGAAAACCTCAGAATTCCACACGACCAACCATTCACACACCAGTAAAGCCCTTCAGGGCCAGCGTGTCATGCGGGTAATTGGCAAGAACCTCTTTTAAAAGGGATTCCATTCAATAATGTGTCTTTTAAAAAAAACTTAGCTAAACCTAAAACTGAGCATCGAGTAATTACACTCTCAATCTTTTCAATTGCACAGTGTTTTGAAAATGTCACAAATTACAACCAAATGCTGCCGGAGCATAGTTTATTGGTGGTTTTCTGGACCCCAGTAAAGGTGCTGGCCATAAGAATGGAAAGGAAAAAAAGTTTGCATATTTTTCCTGTGGAACCAATGCAAGCAGAGCATATAGACCAAATATTGGTGGCACCCATTGCAATATACATATGTAATGACCTTGGTATTTGTTTTTTTGGTTTTGGGGGGGCGGTTTTGGAAAGAGAATCAATATGTGGCCAGAAAACATGAAAGTTGCTATGGAAAAGACTAAAACAGCAAGTTTCCACAAAAGACAAACAAGTTATCCAAGGGGTGATACAGCAAGAGATAAGGCAAGGGGGTGTCACCCTCTCACATGTATGAGGTTATTCAAGACTGACCCAAGAGAAAGGTAAATGTCATGCGCCTTCTCTAACCTCACTCCTGGTCCTGACCATGATTCATACAGTAATAGGCTGGGTAGGGAATTGGGAAGATCTGCCAGACTCTGTTACCTGCAGCCCTTGTAAGCAATGGTTCAGAACCATTCATTCACTCGTACCCTCCCCTGATACCCCTTTGTTGTACCATTACCTGTGCTACACACTGGGAATACAGATACTGGGTATTCAAAGCCCAGTTTTGGAAGCCATTATTTCCTGGAGGAGTCATGGAACAAATACACCATTTAAATTAACAGACTGTGATAAGTATCTGTTATGGTCTGAATGTCCCCCAGAATTCACATGTTGAAACACCATAGTGGTAAAGAGAGGCAAGGTGCTTTGAGAAATGATTACTTCATGAAGGCTCCACCTTTAGGGCTTCTATAAAAGAGCTGGAGGGAACGAGCCTAGGCCCTTTGTTCCCTTCTGCCTCTCACTATATGAGGACACAGCAACCAGGCACCATCGTGGGGGCGGAGACCAGGCCCTCATCAGACACTGAACCTGCCGGTGTCTTGAGCTTGAACTTCCCAGCATCCAGAACTGTGAAAGATAAATTTTGATTATTTATAAATTACCCAGTGTCAAGTATTTTGCTTGCCATAGCAGCACAAATGAACCAAGAAAATTATTAACACAAAAATATTGCAAACTGGCACCCACGGGTTAATCTAACTACAAATACATTTCTTTTCATGACACATGGATCTGTTTCTAAAATCTGAATACCAAAGAAATACTATGAAACCCAACCTGAAGTGCACATGTTCCCAGTTCAAAAACCTTGCCCACCAATGCATGTCTAGTTCTGAGGAGTTAAATGGTATTCACTTATGAATTCTGTTTAAGGAGGCAAGCAGTTAATGGGTCCCAAAAGCTTAGAGAAAATGAAGAAAAATAGGATTTTCTCAACTTTAGGTTTATCGGTAGGGAGAAGTGAGTTGGGATTGCATTTTAGCAGTGACACTCACCCTTCTGTAGCTTCCAGAGGGAGTTTGAGATGTAGCTACCTAGACCAAGGGAGGAGTATGGAAAAGCTGTGGGAGGGTGGGAGGGACCGAAACATGAGTATCACTTGGTTTTTTTTCTCTGTATGTCCATGTATATGTATGTTCTTTGAGGGTAGGTACCTTGAGAGGAGGAGTAGGGAGGACTTTTCTTTAAACACCGCCACTGGACCTCCTGCATCCTTATCAACCCCGAAGGCAAGCAAGGAACATTTTTCACGCCCAGACCTCTCCTGCACCTAGGGCAAGGTAGGGAAGGGGAAACTGAACAGAGCAGGCTGTTGCTCTCATGAGCCTCTCACTGAGCCACGATTCATAAACCAAAGGAGCGCAAAGAGGGTACAGAAGAAAGGAGAGTTTGCAACTGGACATGTCCTCTTGGGTCCCTTACTCCCTTCCCCTACCGAAGGAAGGCACTCACTTCCGTTTCATCCCCTGGTCCTACCTGCTCAGTGCCTGTGGTGTCCCATATTTCTGGTCTCCCTGTAAACATTGGATGAAAAGGGAGAAGAACACGTGGTAGAGGCAAGAGTGCCGCCCCACCTTACAACGTACCTGGTTGTAAGCACGCCTTTGTAAATCACCTGTATGGTGCCTGCCGTGAAGGAGTAATCGGCAAAGAAAAAGACGGACAGACACCTGCCTCCTTTGAAGCTTACAGCCTGGCTGAGGAGACAAGCATTAAACAAAACTAAACTTCACAATGAATGACAAGACAGGGGAGAGCAAGGCACCCATGGAGCGTCCAGTCTGGCATGGGGGAAAGGCTAGGAATGTGATATTTCAGCTGAAGGCTGAGTGCCCTACCAAAAAGCAGAAGGCTTCTATATAGAATCGCCCGTGCTAAATGCCCTAAGGCAGAAAAGAAATGAAGGAAAAAACTGAAAGAAGGTCCTGAGGCTGGAGCAGACGGGTCCAGGGAGGAGAAGCCAGGACCTACAAGGCATCAGGGAAGACGGTGAAGGTTTGGGATTTTACCTGAAGAACCATCATGATTTTTTTTTTTTTTCTCAGCATAAAGATTTATTGCGTAGCAAGCAGGGGACTTTTGGGGGGGGTTTGTTTGTTTGTTTTTTTATCAATATATTTTTTTATTTTGATATTGTGGGGTACAGTTAAGGGTTAGGTGTACAAATATGCTTCGTTCGGGCACTCTTGTTGATAAGGGGTGTCTCCCCATCCCCAGACTGGTATTGACTACCGTTAATCCCACCTCCCTTCCCCTCCCCCCCATAGTTTCCCACCACTGTTAGTCCTTTTCTTATAGTATTATGATGGATTTCGCAGCAACCTGGATGGAACTAGAGTCTATAATAGGAGTGACCTCTCACAGAAACAAAGATCTGAGTATCACATGTTCTCACTCATATAGTGGACCTTGAACATCCATCATGATTATTTGAGGTGTTTTAAGCAGAGGAGAAGTTAGATCACATTGCCATTTTTTAAAGACCTCTCTGCTTCCTTTCTGCGAAAAATGGATAAGAGTCTACAAGACTGGAGATATACTCGGGTATGTGCCTAGGTGTAGACAAGGAGAAGGTGGGATTAGGGGTTTGCCAAAAGGAAAAGAAAGGAGAGAGAGTTTAAGGTGTTGGTAGGAGATGGACTGCAAAGACATAACAGGGATGCGGCAAAGATATTCCAGGGGAGGGCAGGCACAGGAGAGGCTGATGATGAGAAGGAAGGCTGAGGCCTCAGTGGACTAGAGGTTCCAACGGAGCTAAGGACTGTCCTGGTGGGAGTAGATAAGAGAACAAGCCAGAAAGGCAGGAAGTTAGCGTGCACAAAGGCTTCAGAGGTGGGGCCATTTCGGGGTACGATAACATCCAGAAGTCCAGAATGTGGGAGTATGGCTTGAAAAAAGGTGGCTATGGGGAGTGTTGAAGGAAGAAGCTAAAGGTAAGAATGTCCATCACCTAAGCCCAGCTCGTCGAGGTTGCAGGTGGCCGTAAGCGTGGCCACTGTACTCCAGCCTGGGCGATAAGAGTGAGACTCCAACTCAAAAAAAAAAAAAAGTTTCTGAAGAGGCCTTGAGTCTCATTTCCTGGGAGAGGCAGAGTAGTTCAATATGCGGGTCTTCCGGAAGGATAGAATGAGAGCTCCTTCTAGGGAGATTCTTACATCCCTCCAGCCTCAGTGCTTGACTTGAATAAATAAAAGCAACTTTCGCCATAGTCACTGAGAGGTCTCTGTTCAGCGTGTCCTCCCGGGGCAACAGAGAGCTTCATAAGCATGAGTTCTGGAGGACAAACTTGGCCTCCAGTCCTACGGCCTCAATCTTTGTGGCGGAGCACCCTAGCGTAGCTAGCACAACACATGACTGCCTATCTTCTCTCTCCACTATGCTAGAGGGTCAAAGGCAAGTCAGTATGCTTCCTTTAGAGTTCCTAGGAACATGCCTGGTAGGTAATAGATACTCAGTGAAGAAAGAAGCAGTGCCATTGATATCAAGTTCAAACCCGGCAAAACTAATGTAGGTGTTAAAAGTCTACATAATGGTTACATTTTGGTTGGGTAGGGTGCCTGAAAGGGAGTGGTAATGTTATATGTCTTGATCTGGGCACTGTTTATATGGGTGCATTCAGTAAGAATTCACTGTCTGTATAATTACAACTTGTACACTTTTCCGTATGTTACATTTCAATATTTTTAAATGAATGAATCAATCATTCAGACAATGGTAGGAACCAACTCAGCTTGAACTTGAAATACTTCCCCAATGTAGGATTCAAACAGCAAGCTAAAACAGGAGTTGGCAAATATTTTCTATAAAAGGCCTGAAATTAAGCGTCATAGGCCACAGGCCATAGATTTTCTATCACAACTCCTCAACTTTGCCACGATGGTATAGAAAAAAGCCACAGATAATGCATAAATTAGTGAGTATGGCCGTCTTCCAATAAAACATGTTGATGAACACTGATCTTTGATTTTCATGTCATTTTCACAATCCTGAAAGGATATCCTTTTGGGTTTTTTTCAATGATCTAAAAAATTTTTAAACCATTCTTATCTAAGGAGAGCTAAGAGCTCTCCAGCTACACAAAAACAGGCCGCTAGGTGGATCTGGCCTGCGGCCGACCCTTGCGCTAAGAGGGTATGCATATGAAACACATTTCCTGGCCTGCACACAGGCTCAGCCAGTCTTTCACCCAGTCTGCCCCTCCAGTGCTCTCCCACCTTTATAAGTAGGCAAACACTCCATCTTGTCACCACATGGATATTTACTGTCCCGAGGTTTGATGGGATCCACTCGACAGACAGGATAGGAGTTGTAATCTTGTTTATACGTTGTGAGCAAATCCATATTCTCTTCGCTTGGGACAAACTGGTCATGCTGGTGGACTGTCACTGGTACCACTTTGTGAGGCCCAAAATCTCTCCTGTAAGGAAAGTAAGTGTGCGTTGTTGGGGTCCTGGGCTTGGAATAAGACTTATGTTTTCCATCCAGCCCAACTCTACACACATTTGCTAGAAAGTCAACTGCTCTCACTCCACTATTCCCCCAGATGTTCTCCCTCATCTTCTACCCTGTCCCCCCACTGCTCTTCTTCCTCATCCATTCTGCCCCCCAACTGGTTTTCCTCCTCTGTTTCCCACTTTCAAGATCAGCCCCTCACCACTTCCTCCTCAGGTGGTTTCCCCCTTGGCCCAGACCTTGGCCATTTCTCACAGGGCCAGGTGGCAGGCTACCACTCAAACCTCCTGCTTCATTCCTGCCCCTTCCACTTCAATCCTGATAGTGTCACCAGAATAAACACTCTAAGTGAGAAATCAAATCCCCAGCTTAAAGATCGCCCCAATCAAATCCAACTCTCTAGCATGACATAAGCATTCCTGGAACTGGGCCCTGCCTCGTGCACACGACCGCCACCCCGCCCGACCACCCTGCTTTCCAACCACGATGGTCACTCAACAGACCACTCTTCGTTGCTGGCTCGCTCCACCTCCCTTCCACCCATCACCTTCACTGTGGAGCTAGCTTCTCTTCCTCTCAGGCACCACCACCTCCCTCTGGGTCCAAACACATCGCTTTTCCTGCTAATGTTTATTTCCTTCCCCTTCTTGACCGTAATTACAGAAAACCCAGAAGGGAAAAAAAAGCACAGTAAATAAAGACCCTGAGTCTTTCATCTCTCTGCTGTTTGGGGTCAGCAACTCCCATCATTTTGGGGAGTATGAAAAATAATAGAATGAAAAGAGCATGATGGTTTTCACGAAACAGGAAGCTGTCCCTTCCCAAAGCATTTCATAGTGACAACAGGGCCCAGATGTTCACTGCAGCGTCATCAAGAACTACCAGAAGAACCCAGGGCTTAGCTTGGGCTTGTGTCATTACCAGGGCAGTCTCAACTTCCGACTTCTCAACACTAAGATTTTCCCCCCAAGGGCTTATGCTTCACACAACAGACTATTTTTGCCTGGGACTCATTTATCCAACTGGACAAGGGGTCGGTACATTTTCCCTGATGGTGCTTGCCAGAACAGCTCCACCAGGGGAAGGGGAAGGTTTCCGGACAGGAAAACATTAGGCGCAAACACCAATAAAACCTACTTCCCGGCTGAAATCTGGAGCAGCATTACTGAGCTATGCTTGACTAGCAAAGGTAACACGCTCCACGGTAATCTGTCTTGCATGAATTATACGCATGGTTGTCAGTAAACCCAAACCGGGTCCTGAAAGTGCTTGGTGGCATGGGAGGAGGGAGTTAGGAAGCAGGAGAATTAGTCTCTCCAGGGCTCTAAGGAGGAAATGGGAGATGCTTCAGTTGAACTCCTATAATACCCTGCGGGTAGACTTAAAAATACATCCTAGCAGCAGTTATAGGATGGTCAACCTAGGTTCCCTCCCAGAGGCCCGACTGGAAGTCGACCGTGTGTATCGGGGCTTATGGAGGGCTGGGTTGAACAAAAAGCCAAGGGTCAGCTCCACACTTCTACTCTTCTTAGTGAACAAGTGTCTCATCCCAGTGTCTGTTAAGTACTAAACCAAGGACAGCAGGGAACTAGAAGGGTAAGACTTTAGGCTGAGACAAATGGAAATGCCCAGAAATCCTGTCTGAAAACCAGTTAATTGGAAGGAGCCTTTAGGTCAGAAAGTGTGCGTTCTAAAGAAAGTGCTGAAAAAGGAGTTGGCTGGGATTATCATGCCTATAATCCCAGCATTTTGGGAGGCTGTGGCGGGAGGATTGCTTGAGCCCAGAAGTTGGAGACCAACCTGGGCAACATGGTGAGACCTCGTCTGTACAAGAAATCAAAAAAATTAGCCAGGCATAGTGGTGCACACCTGTAGTCCCAGCTATACAGGAGACAGAGGAGGAAGGATCACCCGAGCCCAGGAGGTCGAAGCAGCCATGAGCCATGACCGTGCCACTGTACTCCAACCTGGGCAATACAGTGAGATCCCAACTAAAAATAATAATATTATTATTATAAATAAATAAAGTAGCTCCAAGGGAGGTTGAGCCCTCCTTACTCTCAGAAGAGATGGGTTGGGGTTTTAAGGCACCCTGAGAGCATACATCCCTAAACCCTTATATGCCCATGTTCAGTGATGACCACCAAAGCCTTCAGACCTCTCTAAGGAGCATAGGAGATACCCAGGGCAAGCAGTAAAGAATAAAGCCAATGCCTGAGCTGCTGTGCTGAGCCTACCCAGTCTCAGAGCATCCAGGCGGGCTTTTCAACAGTGGCACGCCATGCTCAGAGACCCTGCAACTGGAGACCGTGGCATCCTCTTTGTGATAATTGCTACTGAGGGAACGAACTTCCTCTCAGATTTGCTGCAAGAGTCTTCTTTCAAGGACTGCCAGGTTCTTTGACAATGAAAGCACACTTGATATCCCTATCTCCTGCTGCTTCCACAGAACAGACAAACGTCTATAGCCAAACTCACCGGTTCATGGTGAACTTAACAACCGAAAACAACTGAAGTTGGTTTCTCAAAGACAAAAGCATCAGCCAAGCATGTTGGCTTTTGCCTGTAATCCCAGCATTTTTTGGAGGACCACTTGAGCCCAGAAGTTCCAGACCAGCATAGACAATATGGCGAGCCCTCATCTCTTCAAAGATCAAAAAATTAGCCAGGCATGGTAGCACACACCTGTCGTCCTAGCTTCCTGGGAGGCTAAGGCAGGAGGATCGCCTGAGCCCAGGGGTTTGAGGCTGAGTTGAAGCAGGATTGTACCTCTGTACTCCAGCCAGGGCATCAGAGGGAGACCCTGACGATGACAATGAAGGAGAAAGGAGGAGGAAGAGGAGGAGAAGAAGAGGAAGAGAGGGGGAGGGGAGGGGAGGAGAGGAAGAAGGAGGAAGCAAATGTAGCAAAACAGCAAAATACTTGCTCACCACATTTAGGGAATGAAATTGTTACTGACTCTCCTTCCCTGGCACAAAACTTAAGTTCCTTTGTAAACATGCACCTATGGTTAAATTTTTTGATCAACTATGGAGAAATATACTATCTACTTCTGAAGAGAGGAAAATTTTTTTAAGGTTTGATTCATTTGTACCCCACCCAAAAATAGTTACCGTGGCTTAGAAGTGAATTTAAGCCGAATTCATGCGTTTCCTCGTTATGTTTTTATGTTGAGAACCTTCACTGAAACCTAGCATTAACCACAACATAACTGCACGTCCCCGATCACACATAATCTTGCAGCCTTTAAGGTCACGTAAAAGAAAAGCCTGTATTTTATTCTTCCCCAAAATTGCTCAAATTGTGTAGCTTTTTTTTTTTTTAAGGGCACTCGATTTCCCCTCTCTTCCTGTGGTATTTCCTCCGTCCTGTGCCCATCGTGACTAAGAATCAAGAAAAAAAAAAAACTGGTCAAAGATGTAAGTGTCTTTTTAGTAAGCAGCTATAAAAGTTATATAGTATGGAAGGCCAAGAGTCAAACTCAGAGTTAAGTAAAGGTTAAAGTGGCCCTGCTGTGGAAGTCATAACAACTTGACTTCAAATCATTTGGCAAAGCTAAAGAAAGGTGTTTGACAAGAATCTGACAAAAGGAGAGAGGAAATAGCCTAACAGCTAACTAGGGTCTTGAACCTAGGGGGAAACGGAGATTTTCACCGTGACAGAGGGGCTATGCAACACTATTTTCAATGTCTATCTAGGAAAACTTCAGAATTCGTTAGTGTGTCCAAGGAATCAATCATATTAAAATGCAATCCATTTAAAAAGGAGTCTCTCTTCTTGGCCAAAGCCAATCTCTTTCATCCATGCCTCGAAACTCCTCCCTCCTTCTTAAGGACCCTCATCTGGGGACCACCTGCTAGACTGTGGTTTTACCTCTTCCTCCCGTCTCCTTTCTCCCTTGCGGGTTGTCTTCCATCTTTAAAGAACAAAAAAAATTAAAGATGGCACACCCTTCACTTGGCTCCGTTCTCCTCCAGAAAGGGTCATCCACAAGTACAGACTCACTTTTCTCACCTGCCACTCTCACCCTACCCACCAAATGATTCTCCTCACTCCTTGTCCGAGCCAAGGTCTCCAAGTAGCATCATGTTTCCGGGTCCCACCACTGTTTCTCGTCTTTATCCCATTGTGCCCTCTTCATGGCATCCATCTTCTAACTCATTTTGAAACACTTTCTTCCCTTGGCTTCTTGACACCACTCTTCATGATCTGGTCTCCTTCGATCTTCTCTATAGAGTTTTGCTCTTTGTCAACCGATTGACTGATTTCATTATTTCCACATGTAGCTCTCAAACATTCCAGGGTCTCAAAAGGGATCCTCTAAGGAAACTAATCTGTCATCCCAGGCAAGCTGGGGAGTTCATCTCAGTACACTGAGAAAGATCTCTCAGCTAAACCACAGAGCTTGATCCATGTCCCCGATCCTGATGGGAAACATGGAGTCTGACTTATCTTGACTACAACAGATCAGATCCCAAGCACATGCCCTCCGGGCCCCAAGTTACACAGTGCCTAAACCTCCTCTTTTACGCTTTCAACTCCTCAACCCCCAAGAAGGCTGAACCTAACTTCTGTCACTATTTCATATAAGTGCTGGACAAAATATTAAAAACTATCTGAAAGCACTAAGAAGTAATCCAAACAGCCAGATCCCATGGGCAGAAGAAGAAAATGGCACGAGGTTAAGTCTTCACTGCTTAAGTTTCCATTAACGACTTAAGATGGCTTAAGACGCAAAGCTTCCAGCCTGAAGGTAGGCTCCAGTCAGTGCCCGGAAGGGCAGCTAAAAGGCTTGATGAACTTTTCTTTTTCTTTGTTTTTTTTTTGACTTTTAAATTTTTTTTATTTTAAAATTGTGGGGTACAATTCAGGGTTAGATATCCAAATATTCATTGTGCGGGTACCCTTGTTGATGAGGTGCGCCCCCGCTTCCCCAGACAGATTCCCACTACTGCCAATCCCACCTCCCCGCCGCACCCCCACACCCCTGCAGTTTCCCACTACTGTCAATCCTTTTTTTAATAGTATTACAATAGTTGTTCAAGGCCTACTTATTATTATCTTTTCTTAACTAAAAAACCAGAGGTCTGTGTCTGAGGCAACCACAGGGACTGGAAAATGAGAAAAGAATCCTGGAAAGGAGAGAACCAAAGACAGGAAGCCCCAAATTCTGTATATAACCTGGGCCCAATCTGCTTGACCTCATGTATATGAGGCAGACTTCAAGCAAAAGATAAGGAACTGAACTGGGATTTGAGTTGCCACCCAAGACACAGAGTTTGCACTTTGAGTCCAATCAAGTTACCTGCCTACAAAACAAACAAAAAACAGCTCTTCGGAGGAGTGTTAAAAAAAAAATCTAGAGTGCCCACAATATAATAAACAACATTCTCAATGTACAGAATCAATCCAAAATCATTTGATATGCATAGGAAAATCTGACCTACACTCAAAAAAAAAGGACAATTATGGAGACCCATCCCAAGCTGATCCAGATATTGAAATTAGCAGCCAGGCACAGTGGCTCGCGCCTGAAATCCTGTACTTTGGAAGGCAGAGGTGGGAGAATTGCCTGAGACCAGGGGTTCTAAACCAGCCTGGGCAACTTGCCAAGACCTTGTCTCTACAATAAATTTTAAAAATTGGCTGGCTGTGGTGGCACGCACCTGTGGTTCCAGGTACTTGGAAGGTTGAGGCAGAAGGATCGCCTGAGCCCAGGAGGTCAAGGCTGCAGTGGCCATGAGCGTGCCACTGCACTCCAGCCTGAGTGACAGTGAGATTCCAACTCAAAAAAAAAAAATGAAATTAGCAGACAAGGATTTTAAGCTGCTAGTTTAACCATGCTCCATGAGGAAAAGCAAAATAAGGTCATAATTAAAAGATAGGAAATCACAGGCACAAAATAGAAGCTAAATAAAAAGAACAAAACGTAAATTCTAAAACTGCAGAATCCAATACATGAAATAAAACATTCACTGAATGGGCTTAATAGCACAGTGGAGGTAAGGGAGCAAAAACTCAATGAACTTGAAGTGAGATTAATAGAAACTATCTAATCTGACACACGGAGAGGGAACAAAAAAGACTGGGGACAATATATGAACGGAACATCAAAGACTGAAAAGACAATGACCAAAATGTCTACAGGTCTATTCAAAGATGCAATGTCTACACAAAGACAATCCAAAGGCTCTGAAACTGCCCAGGAAAGTCCAGTGCTGAGAACTTGGTCTGTGTGTCTTCACATCCATTCTCAGGCCCAGGCTATGGAGGGCAATTGGTACACCCCAGTGGTACAGCTCTTAGCATAGACATACGTATTTGAACAACAACAACAACAAAAAAATGGGTAAAACCCGATGGGTAGGGTGAGACTCAAGTCTGCTACCAACTTTCTTGCTTCCTTCCTGGCTTTTGGAGAGGGTGCCAAATGTCCGTTTGCTTTTGTCTCTTCCCTCCCTTCCCTTCCTCAGTTTACCAAGGAGTCTTGTCAATGAATTAGTCTATGCTACCAGCTCCCTGCCCTCTGCCTTTTAGCCGCATCCATCAAGTTTGAACCCAATTCTGTCTCCCTATCCCCCCCACCCCCCCAGCCGTGCCTCCATTCCACGTTACCCATGGCCCTACTCCCTTCAGGATAAAGGTCTAGCCCCATTGAAGACTCATCTTTACCGCCTGAGGAGATTTACTTTGCCCATCTTTAGGGAGCCAGTTTAGCTAACTGAACGTCCCAAATTGGGGCCCAAGTGTTTTCGATGATGACGTGCCTAAGAGGAAATGAGGCTTGAAGTGCAAACCTCTTATTCATAAATTGATCTCAGGTCTATCTGAACTCAAGGCAGATCTTATGCCAAAGAATTACCAGGGGCTACAAGAAACAGTTTCACACTAAAAAGGGCTGGAAATCGCAAGCATTCCCCTCATGGCACCTGCTGTAAATCCCTGAGATTTATGGTCAGTAAGAGTTGTGTGCAGCTGTAATCATGCCTCACGCTGGGATGATAACCTTTCCAGAAACCAGGTGTTTTTTGTGTCTGGGCTTAATCACCAGACCCAGCCAAGCCCTGGGCCACATGACTTTTTCATTCAGCAGGTGGGAGTCCCCTGTCCAACCTCAGAAACGAAGTAGGGTCAGCGTTTGGATAAAAAAGTTGGCCGGACACGGTGGCTCAAGCCTGTAGTCACAGCACTTTGGGAGACTGAGGCAAGAGAACTGCCTGAGCCCAAGGGTTTGAGACCAGCCTGGGCAACTTGGCGAGACTTCATCTCTACAACCAATCAAAAAATTCCCCGGGCATAGTAGCGCACACCTGTAGTTCTAGCTACTTGGAAAGCTGAAGTGGATCACCTGAGCCCAGCAGGTCGAGGCTAAGGTGGCTGTGAACATGCCACTGCACTCCAGCCTGGGTGACAGAGTGAGATTCTGATGCAAAAAAAAAATAGGTGGGATGCTCCAGTAATAAGAATCCTAAGAGCAGAGGGTGACAATCCGTGCAGACTCAGGGGTGTGCAGACACTGGGCTGACCTATTCCTTCCCCTAGAAGCTTCTCTACTTTTCCTGATAACAGCATATCTGTGTTCTTGGTCTGCAAACACTAGTGCCAAGCATGGCAGGCACAGGGTTGAGAAATGATGAAACTGAGGTAGTACGAGGGAAAGAATTGATGGATGCCTTCTGCTCAATTCCTCCTTACTTCTCTTTTTTGGGATAGGAAACAAAGGAGAAAAGAGATCTATGCCTGCTCTTTTTCTCTCCATGGGTAACAGTGGCCCTGCCACTTTTTTTAAAAGCCCTTAGGCTCATTAGCGACTTCTTCTGGAAATGCTTTCTGAATATGCATTCTTCCACTGTAGCCACATCTTGATGTAAGTGATATTTATTGATACTCTGGCTCTGATGGGCATAGAGGCCTTCTGGGTGATATGTTTGTTGTGATAAGCGACACAAAGCAAGAATAATTTAGGACAGGTCAGAGGGTGAGTTTTTGTTTTGCAGGAGGGAGGGTATCTGGAGTGACATCTAGAAGCTTCAGAGCTGGGTGAGGGGGCAGGGCTCCTGCCCCAGACCTAGGGTTTGTCCTCACTCTCCTAAGCTTAGTGGGCAGCTACCAAAGAGCATCCTCCAGCATCCAACCCTCACAGCATCCTTTTCTATACTTCCAGGACAGGGAACATAGCAATATCTGAAGCTCATGATACTTTTCATCTCACAAGGTGCTCTTGGTTTCCTGTGAATAAGGTATAAAGAGAGCTGGAGGCTGCCCGTGATGTTTGCAAGCCGTCCCTTGAGACTATGCTTATCTCTTTCTACCTATGACATGTCTCTTACACAAGTGCCTAGGACTCTTCCTTGGTGTCGACCAGGGTTTCTTGAAAGGAAATCAATGCCCAGGAATGGTCCACATCTCACTGTGGTCTTCAGACTCTCAGAGACTGAGGATGCTGTTTTCCTGGCAAAATGAAGCCCGAACTTTAGGATTCATATGGTTTAATGAGTCATAGATTGAAAAAAAGGGCACATAAATTAAATTTGTTAATACATCGGGACCCAGAAACACTGTGCTAAATCTTTTAAGATAAATGCTTAGAATAAATGTGATCTCATTTAAGTCAAGCATCAGACAAGGCCCTTGACACCCTTTCATTCTCAAGTTGCCCCTATCTAATGGCTTCCACCAAAGTCAAGAATTCGTTGGCTTTGTTTCTTCCCTTGCTTGTAGTCCTGCCCTATAATCCAGACACACACTTTCTGGGGATCTAGAAGATTGCAACTGTTAGTAGACAGAAGCACCTCCAACTCACAATCTCAACAGAGAGTGCTTCCAGTCCTGTTCTGGGGAAAACCTGGAGGCAGAATGAACTAGACTTGCTGTACCTTCCCCGGGTCATCTGGGACCTTTACTAGCACAGAATTATGAGGCAAAGGAGAGGCAATAGGAAGAAAAGTCACAGGTGTTGGGCACCTGCAATGTGCAAGCACTGTGCTGGAACAATCGATGTACACCATCATCGCTACCTCACAGTGATCCTGCCTTTTAGGGATAAGAAAATGGAGAAGGCAGGGAACACACCAATCTTTCAGGTCTCACCCAGGGATAAAACTATACACTCTGAGACCCTGCCCGATGGCACTCAAGGATGCTTCCACTCTACTGGATCACCAGACACAGGTCACCGCCTAGAGGTCACCAATCCCAACTTGTCAATGGTGGCTTCTGCTAGAGCCTTACAACACGTATAACAAACCTGAGACAGACTTTTTCCCCACCCCCTCCATACAGAGACACCTCTGCACCACTAATCCCCTGAGCCTCGTGGCTCAGCCTTTGCACAGACCTAGATCTAAACAAGCTTAGTTTGGAAGTCAAGAGTAATTTAAATATAACTATAAGAAAGGGATTGGCAGTAGAGGGACACTGCTGGGGGGGCGGCCACATAACATCAATAAGGCACCTGATCTCAAACCAGGCGAAGTGGGGACCAAAGGGAGGCCCAAACTTTACCTGTACGATGATCACTTGTATATCTAATCCTGAATTGCATCCCACATCTTTAAAATCAAAATAAATAAATAAAAAGGAAATATATTCTTTGCACATAATTCTTGGAGAATATTCAAGAGAATCCCAATTCAAAATTTACAGCATAATTTCCAAAAAAAATCTATTTTTTCCCCTCTATTATCATCACACACCACCACCACCCAAGGTGAGCTGGAGTCTCTCATGTGACAACGCTCAAACCCCTTTTTCAGCAACAGACCCTTTCTTTCCATCCTTTTATCATTTTCTTTAACCTCCAACCCTTACTATGTAGATCAATTTAGCCTTTCCCAACCTTTCACCCCAAGGAAGCAAGAATCCTTTCTCTTTAAGAGGGAATTTGGGAAAAACTGAGCAGGCTAATAAGTGCAAGATTTTCTTTCAGAGGCATAGTACATTAATAATAAGGCATGGATACCATATGTTGATACTGAACGTTAATGCGTTAATACGGTTCATCATTATAGTCATATTATCAATTAGAAATGTACGCTAATACTTTCGTGTTGTACCTGCATACATGACACTGTCTGCCCTCACCTTGATGTGGTCAGGCCTTCCATTGGTATGGACCCTTTCTGGTACACCAGTCTGGGCTTGAAGGACTCTCTGGGCAGGTAAGAGTGATAGACTGGGTAGTTCTCGGTGTATTCGGAGAGAAGACATGGTTTCTCTGTTTTATCATAAATCTTGGTAGGGAGATGTGGACAGTGGTGCCGCCTACAAAAGACACATGGAGTTAGGTTGGGAAGAACGCACGTAGTTCCATAAGGCTACCTCCTCCAAATGTGACCCAGACTATGAAATCTTATGACTGATGACACTGAACACCAGAATTTAATCCTTCCTTTTTTCAACTCAACTATGTGAAGTGGCCAGAATTTTTTAAATGGTCTACAACTGCAATTGGTTAATCAATATGCCTCGGGTCATAAAATTACACACAAGCATAGCTGATGTGTTTACACATGCCACACCACTTGTGTAAGCACTGGAGTACTTTTATACCAAATTCGGGAAACAGCTGTGTTCCCAAGCTCTCTGAGTGCCACCCAGCTGCCACCCACGCCCTTCCCTGAGGTCTGCCACAATACAGTTCTTAAGTGCTTAAGACTGACCTCCAAGGCTCTGTTCTATGGCCAGGCCAGTGTCTTTCCTAAATGGTTGGTTCCTGGGTCAGCCAGAATATCACCGTTGCGTGCAAGTGACATCACACAAAGCAAAACCACCTCGGTTCTGAGTCCACTAAATACCACTGGCCATGTGAAACCATATTCACATTTTAAATCTCACTCACTTATCCTTTCAGTTTTCACTTCAATTATTACATTCTTAGAAAGGCTTTCTCTGGGCCAGGCGTGGTGGCTCATGCCTGCAATCCCAGCACTTTGGGAAGCTGAGGTCAGAAGTTCAAGACCAGTCTGGGCAACAAAACGAGACTTCATCTCTATAAAAAAATTTTTTTTAAGTAACTAGGCATGGTGTTGCAGGCCTGCAGTCCCAGCCACTTGGGAGGCTGAGGCAGGAGGAACACTTGATCCCAGGAGTTCAAGGCTGCGGTGAGCTGTGATCATGCCATTGCACTCCAGCCTGGACAACAGAGTGAAAACTTAGAAAGACAGAGAGAGAAAGAAAGAGAGAAATGAGAGAGGGAGGGAGAGAGAGGGAGAGAGGGGAAGGGAGAGAAGGAGGGAAGCAGGAGGAAGTGAGGACCGACAGACAGGAAGAAAGGCAGGAAGAAAAGGGGAAAAGGAAAGGAAAGAAAGAAAAAAGACAGAAAGAACAGGAAAGACAGACAAAGGGAGAGAGAGAAAGAAAGACAGGGAGGGAGGACAAACAGAAAAGAAAGCAAGAAAGGAAAGAAAGAACAGGAAAGACAGAGAAAGAGAGAGAGACTTTCCCTCATCATCTTATACCTAAAACACACCCCAGCACCCTCTCTCCTCCTTCCTCTTCCCTGCACGGGTGCATATCACCCTGGGAGTGCCTTTCCCATGACTTCCTGCTGTCTGGAATCGGCATGTCTGTTGGTGAGTTTGTTTATTGTCTGTCTCATCTGTCAAGCTCAGGGCCTTTCCAATCTCGTTCACTGCTGCATCCTAGTCCCTCACCCTATCCCACCTGGCCTATAGTATGCATTCAGTAAACACTGACTGAATGAATGACTCAGTATATAAATGAATGACTAAATAAACTTTATGCCCCATGATGAATGAATCGAGCAAATGATAAATCGATACTTGGAAGCGTTTCCATTTTGCACGCATGGTAATAAATGAAACACGTTATTCTCTTTACAGCTGGGCAAACGGCAGGTGTTAAAGCTGTCAAACGAAATAAGTAGTTTATCAATTGTGTTCACTCCCAGATGATCCTCCCAACCCAGCTGGGGTGCCTCTAGTCAGCAGGCAGCAGCACACCCGCAAAAAGCCCATGTTAGTGGTTTCCAACTCAGTTATATCAAGGAATGGCATAGAATTGTTTTTGCGTTTTCACATTGGACTCATTTTAATCACAGAAACTAAAATGAAGTACTCTGGACATGGCACCATGAAGGAAGGGAGAGAAAAGGGAAAAGAGACTGAGAACTCATCACTGCTCTACTGAAAAGCTATTTTCCAGGCAACAATTGGCAATCTGCTCCCATTATTAAAAAGTTTAACTTTTGGCCGGGCTCAGTGGCTCAACCTGTCATCCCAGCACCTTGGGAGGCTGAGGCAAGTGGATGACCTGAGCCCGCAGGTTCGAGACCAGCCTGGGCAACGTGGCAAGACCTTGTCTCTACACTAAATCAAAAACTAGCTGGGCGTGGTAGCACACACCTGTAGTTCAGGCTACTTGGAAGGCTGAGGCAGAAAGATCGCCAGAGCCCAGCAGGTTGATGGTGGGGTGGCAGTAATCGTGCCACTGCACTCCAGCCTGGGCAATGGAGTGAGATTCCGCGTCAAAGAAAAAAAATTCAACCTTTTACTTAAATGTCGTGTTTACCACTAGTGTGCTACTACGCACACCTTTCTTCAACCCTTTACACCCCCAGAGAAAATTATCAACACCTGTATTGTTCATATGGCTAGACTTGCACAATAACAAGTACATTTATAGATATCCCTACTTATTTTTTTCCCATCTATAGATTTGTGATCAGAAAAGCCTTAAGAGGGAATTAAATCATCTCATTTTCCTTTGAGTTTTATTATTGATCCATGATGAACATTTTAGCTATTCCTAATCACTTTCTTTTTTTAATTTTTTATTTTAAAGATATGGGGAACAATTTAGGGTTATAAATGTTCATTATGCAGATATCCTTGTTGATGAGGTGTACTCTCCACTCCCAGCAGTTTCCCACTACTGCCAATCCTTTTCTTAAAGTATTACAATAATTGTTCAAGGTCTGTTTATGAGTAAGAACATGTGATACTCAGTTTTTTGTTTCTGGGATCACTCAGTATTATAGACCCTAAGTCCATCCAGGTTGCTGTGAAGTTCATGATTTTGTCCTTCTTTATGGCTGCATAATATTTCATCATGTATATATACATTTTTTTAGTCCAGTTCCCTTTTCATGGGCAGCACAGATGGTTCCATGTTTTTGCTATTGTGAACAATGCTGCAGTAAACATATGTGTGCAGGTATCTTTTTCATAGAGTAATTTGAGTTATTCCGGATATATTCCCAGTATGGGGATTGTGAGGTCATATGGAAGGTCAGTTTTTAGATCTTTTAGGAATTGTCACACTGTTTTCCACAGAGGCTGTATTAGTTTACACTCCCGCCCACAGTATAGATGTGTTCCCTTTTCCCCACATCCTCTCCAGCATCTGTTGCTTTTTGAGTTATTGATGATGGCCGTCCTGACTGGAGCTAGGTGGTATCTAATCACTTTCAAAGAAAAATCTTCTACAAATATACTGCCCTTACAGTATGAATATCTAAATTTCACAATGTTAAATGCAATCATTACAAATTTAGTTTTTCTTTTTAAGGGTGTATTGTTAACATCTAATGAACCAAGCAAAGTGTTTCTATTTTATATGCTTTAAAATATCTTCTGTCAGCTGGGCTCAGTGACTCAGCCTGTAATCCCGTGCTTTGGGAGGCTGAGGTGAGTGGATTTCCTGAGCCCACGGGTTCTTGGCGAGACCTCATCTCCACAATAAATCAAAAAAATTAGCCGGGCATGGTAGCGCGTGCCTGTAGTTCCAGCTACTTGGAAAGCTGAGACGGAAGGATTGCTAGAGCCCAGCAGGTCGAGGCTGCAGTGGCCGGGAGCAGCCACTGCACTCCAATCTGGGTGACAGAGTGAGACTCCAACTCAAAAAAAAAAAAAAAATCTCCCATCTACTCACAAGGTAAATTGCTGTGCTTCCATAGTAAACAAAATAAACGTCTCCCACAGAATATAAATTTTAGTTATTATTACCATTTCCGTGCTCACAATCAGCCTAATTTTCTGAGAGCTCAATCTGAGCCAACCAGTACCCTATCATTTTAAGACTCCTCCAAACCTCAAAATAAAAGCCAAGAAGTATTGCCTACCAAAACTACCTCTGTGCATATATTTTATTCACCCGCAGTCTTTGAAAGAAAAGTCAAGACTTTATTAAGGATAACTTAGATTCCGGCATTTGCAATAAAATAGACACTACAGGTATGACAATGTTTTCCCTCTTCAGTGCCCCTGTTTATGAAACCAGTAAAACTTTGCTTTTATGTAACCCCTCTTTCCATATCGTTGGTTTTTTAAAAATATAACATACTTTAAGGGTTTGTTCTTCTAAAAATAAGTAAATTTAGGCCAGACTCAGTGACTCAGCCTGTAATCCTAGCACTTTGGGAGGCCAAGGCGACTGGATTGCCGAAGCCCACAGGTTCGAGACCAACCCAGCAACTTGGCGAGACCCTCGTCTCTACAATAAATCAAAAATTAGCCAGACGTGGTAGTACACGCCTGTAGTTCCGGCTACTTGGAGGACTGAGGTGGAAGGATCGCCGGAGCCCAGGAGGTCGACGCTGGGGTGGCCATGAATGTACCACTGCACTACAGCCTGGGCGACAGAGTGAGATTCCAAAGCAAAAATAAAATAAAATACATTTAATGGCAAAATACTGCGATGGGATCAGCATTAAGAGAGGGGATTTCAATACAGCAGCAAGCTTCCACCCAGACACTGAAATTCCAGTAAATGGAATTAGATCGACATATATTTATAGGATAGATTTGGATTTATTGCTAGTTAAACTGAAACCTCATCTCACTTTGAAATATCAAATGCTCTTATCCAAAAATAAATATTTGTCTGAGTTTGATCATGGAATCATCTGTATTCCCTACCTGCACCCATAACACCCTGAATACCTTTCTCAAGACACCTAGCATGTCTTCTCACTGCTAGTTTGCCTGACCCCTCATTCACCAGGAGTTCTTTAAGCGTAAAGACCAAGTCTGACATCTCTGGGCCCTGAAAGCTAGCCCGATGTCTAATATATTTATTTAATAGGTGGGTGGACAGACAGTTGCACAGCATTTAGGAGAATGGCCGGTGTACAAGTCATCAGGAAAAGGAAAATGACTAATTTGTTCTAACATCAGAAGAGCCAAAAAGGAAAAGACTTAGATTCTCAGTTTTTATGACACTAATTCGTGTCTAAAAAAAGTTTGTGGAATCGTGGGATATTTAAAAGTAAGTTTAGCAGCCAAGAACCAAAGAACTGAGACCTCTTCGAGCTCTGTGGCACTTGTGTTATTTCAACAGCTGCCTTGACGTGGCTCAGGTGCACACCCAAACAAAACCCGATGGAGCCACCAGGCCAAGAAGGAAAAGGGGAGAAAGAAGGTATCTTGAGCCTACCAGAACTCTCTGGCATCTTTCTACTCCAGAATTTACAACTTCAGAGGTAAAAAGAAATAATCCTGACTTCCTCTGGTACTTGGTTCAGGCAGTAGCAGAGAACTTCTGATACAACCCAGAGAAGGTTAACAATCGGCAACTCTGAGCATTGACTCCAAGCTAGAATCATATAATTTTAAAATTGAAAGGAGCCATGGAAATATCGGATCCAGCATCTCCACCATGCCGATGAGAAATCTGAAGCGCAGAACGACATACATGAACCAGCCATAGATATTGGTTAAGTTTCCATCACGTCTGAATGACCAGATACATTCCAAGCCATCTAGGACTCAGGTAACTCTAGAATGGCTAACAGAACTTTAAGAACAGAACAAGTTCCCCGAGAATAATACCATCAAATGGAAGGAGAATGCAGGCCAGGAATGAGAACCACATATGTCATTTTAAATTTTCTAATAGCCACATCAAACACATAAACAATTTCTGAAGTCTCTATCCTCTTCCACTGGTTTAAAAAAAAAAAAAAACACAAGCAGAGCCCAGACACAGTGACGTGCCTGTAGTCCCAGCCAGAGGCCAGGAGTTCAAGGCTGTAGTGCACTATGATCGCAGATGTGTCGCACACTCCAGCTTGAGCAACCTAGTAAGACAGCCTCTCTAAAAATAAGTAAATAATAAAAATGAAGCCAGGCATGGTGGCTCACGCCTGTAATCCAGCACTTTGGGAGGCTGCGGAGGGCAGATTGCTTGAGCCCAGGAGTTCAAGATCAGCCTGAGTAACCTAGCAAGACCTCATCTCCACAAAAAAAAAAAAAAATCGCACACACACACACACACACACACAAAATTAGCTGGGTGTGGTAGCATGCACCTGTAGTCCCAGCTACTCAGGATGCCGAGGTGGAAGCACTGCCTGAGCCCAGAAGGTTGAGGCTTCGATGAGCCATGATCATCACCATCATGCCACTGCACTCCAGCCTGCGCAACAAAGCGAGACCCCGATCTGGACATAACAATAACTACAATAATAATGAAAAATAAAAAGGTAAAAAGAAACAGGAGGATGTGGGTCTAGAATCTGAAGGCACAAACAAAAGAGCATCAAGGGCTGGGGCTCTGGAAGTTTTCCCTAAACATGTAGGAAAGACAAAGACATCAAAAAATATTTTTGTTGACTCCTACGGTATCCTTGTCTCTTTCTTGAACTCTCTGACCTGACTTCATATGACACAATCAGAGGCATTAAGAGACATAATGGCCGGCTGTAGTGGCTCAGCCTGTCATCCCAGCACTTTGGGAGGCCTAGGTGAGAGGATTGCCTGAGCCCGGGGGTTCGAGACCAGCCTGGACAACATGGCGAGACCTCGTTTCTACAATAAACCAGAAAATAAGCTGGGCATGGTAGCGCATGCCTGTAGTTCCAGCTCCTTGGAAGGCTGAGGTAGAAGGATCGCCAGAGTCCAGCAGGTCAAGGCTGGGGTGGCCGTGAGCATGCCACTGCACTCCAGCCTGGGTGACTGAGTGAGATTCTGACTCAAGAAAAAACAAGACATAGCAATTTACAAGTTTTCCATAACTCACCTCGATCTACAGCTCCAAGCTTCAGTTTCCTGCACCTGTAACACTCCCTGCAGCTCTTCACGTTTCTCCCACCCCCACTTTCCCAAAACCCTCCGCGGTCTTCCATCCCACGTGAATGAACACCACGGCTACCTCCCCTGCCCTCCAGGAAGCTACTGATAAATCCCATTACACACTGTTCCTGGCTGTGACTCTGCTTGGAGGGTGCCTGGGTTATGTCCCTACCTCTTTTAGGACCCTTTGACTTCTCTACAGCTTTACACAGTTCTCTTCTTAGAAACTTCCATGTTCACAAGTTTTCATGGTTGCAAACAAAGCTGTTCATCAAGACACAAGCACAGTCATAGCATCTCTTTGAACTTTCAAACAAACGAAGTTCCAGTAGTCTTAGAACCTGACCTGTCTGTAAGGAAGTCAGCATCTGTGGACACCAATGACCTGTCTTACCTCCACGATGGCCTTTTGGAATCCCCTGCTGAGCCTAGCCTGGTTTGGGCAGTGAAGTGGTTTCCCCTTCATGCAGGGAGGCAACGTGCACAGTGGTATAGGACTCTGGGGCAGGAAAATCGGGTCTCCAGTCCTAGCTCTGCCACTCCTTGTGTAGTGCTGAGAAAGTTACTGAACACTCTTCAGTTTCCATCCATTTCTTCCTCTTAACTATGTGGATAATGACTTTGACTACTTAGTATGAGGATGTGGATTACATAGGGTGGTGGTCAGATGCCTAGCCCAGTCCCAGGCTAGCACTCTGCAATGAACAGTCTATCTTCATGGAGCAATTATAATGCACCACATGGACTAAGAGTTTTACATATTGCTCCATCTGATTTCCACAGCAGCGTTATGAGGAAGGCACCAGTATCATCCCCATGTTACAAACGTGAAAATGGATGTTGAGATGTTACCTTGCTCAAAGCTACATAGCCAGAAGGCGATGAAGCCAAGCCTAGAACCCCGGGTCTGCCTGATTTCAAACCTCTTCATCACATCCATATACTGTGTGGCTTAGTGGGATGTCAGCCAGTCCTAAGCGCCTCTGATAAACTCTGAGGGCATCAATTCATAGGCAGATCTTTGACCAGCCCCTTCCAGGCTCAGCTACACTGACAGCCTTCCAAGACAGGACATTCTCCCCTTTCCCGCTGTCCCGGAAAATATCCCAGTACAGACCAACAAGTAGATACAATTCCAAATGCTCTTTATACGGCTTCCCCCATCCACCACCCCGGAACTTTCTTCGCCACCTAAACAAGAGTGACATTAGATAAAGCAATAACAGTAACAACCAGGAACATGAAGATGATGGAATGCTACATCTACAAAGCCCCTGGAGATCAGTCAGTCTCACCACTTCACTAAACAGATGTGGGCGCAGAGACCCAGAGACACTGAGTCCCGTCCAGGGTCACTCAGCTGGTCAGCAGCAGCCTTCACCCCAGGGTCTAGATAACCTCCCATGTAATTGACTTCCCTTTACAATCCAATTTCAAACCCAAAGCTCAGACTCTTAAAGGATTTGCAGCCCATTTTTCCTTTTTCACAGTAGTTTGAAGCTCGTGACCTGTCACAGCTGCTGTGTGAGGGAGGAAAACAATGGAGAAAATGAATTCCTGGTTTAGGAGAGGGGAAGGTGCCAAGGATGGCCATGTCTCACGTCATAAAAGTCATCCTCCCAAGCTGATGGTTTAGAAAGATTCTAGGGTGCCTCAGCTGGGCATGGTGGCTCACGCCTGTAATCCCAGTACTTTGGGAGGCCAAGGCAAGAGTATCGCTGGAGCCCAGGAGTTCAAGACTAGCCTGGGAAACATAGTAAGACCTCATTTCCATTTTTAAAAAAATCAAAAAAAATTAACCAGATGTGGCAGTGCATGCCTGTAATCCCAGCAACTCAGGAGGCTGAGGAGGGAGGATTGCCTGAGCCGGAGGTAAAGGCTGTGGTGAGCTGTGATCATGCTACTGCACTCCAGTCTGGGCAACAGAGTGAGACCCCCCAACTCAAATAGAAAAAGATTCTAGGGCGGGTAAAATAGCAAAAACTCAGAGATGCTAGGAGCGGGGCCTTCTCAGAGGAGGGCCCGTGTCTCTGAATGGTGATCACTCTTAGCCCACACCACAGTCAGCCTCCAGGAATGTGTACAACCAATGTTTGTCCTAAAGTACATGCATATTTACCTGCAGTGGTTTGTAAGCTTTTAAAACATTCACTTACTAAAATGTGTCTTCTTAGCCGGGCTCGGTGGCTCAGCCTGTAATCCCGCGCCTTTGGGAGGCTGAGGTGAGTGAATTGCCTGAGCCCGCGGGTTCGAGACCCACCTGGGCCGCGAGACCTCATCTCTACAATAAATCAAAAAATCAGCCGGGCATGGTAGCGCATGTCTGTAATTCCAGCTCCTTGAGGCGGAAAGATTGCCGGAGCCCAGCAGGCGAGGCTGCGGTGGCCGGGAGTGGCCATTGCACTCCAGTCTGGGCGACCGAATGAGACTCCAACTCAAAAAATAAAATAAAATAAAATAAAATGTGTCTTCTTGTATTTCTAATATACCCAGAGGCCAAGGGACAAGTGAAAACGCTTTTATGAACTGCAAAATAAGACAACTTTCGAACACAGATAGATATGCTTCACAGCAATCTGAGACATGACACCCCACACACCCTCCCTACACCTCATCTATATAGATCTTTCAAGAATCAGAACAGTGTGAGAAGTTGAAATGACTCGAGTTTATTCTCTGCCCGTGGTTCTAGCGAAATGAGCAAGGATTATAAACCGGAACCCTCTGGCAGGGACTAATCCTTCAGGGAACCAGATCCTCCGGAACAGGGAGCAGGGCCAAACCCTTAAATATAAGTCAGAAAAAAGGCAACCAACAGTTATCTGGTGCAAATATAACCGACAGATGCAAATGATAGACCAACTAGCAGTTGCTGCCCGAACATCACGTTGAAAAGACTCTGAGGCCACAACCAAGTTTAGGGAGAAGCCCTGTTTGATTCCAAGCCTGCCGAGGGATAGGGCCGTATGGGTGGGGGAAAAAAATATATGAGAGAAGGGAAGGGAAGAAAATCCTGATGGAAATGTCCACAGTCTGTTAAAAATGATGACTTGTAGAAATCCCATGTTTGGAAGCCATCTGGAGTGACAATGAAGAAATAAAAATATGAACAAAGTTGCCAGAAGAGGAAAGAAAGGAATGCAAACAAAGCCTTGGAGAAATCATATTTGGGAAGAAGAAAGAGAGGTTCCAGGGGATGAAACTGACAAAAAGAGTCAGAAAATTCAGTGTCGCAGGGGTCAGATGAAGAAAAGATTTTTAAGTGTGCAACATTAGATATTACAGAAAAATCAGAAGGCATGAGTGCTGAGAAAAAGACATTGCCTTTGGCAGCTGGAAAGCAGTTTGAGTAGAGCGATTGGAGAGGAACCGAGGAATCACGCTGCTGAAGAAGTGGAGGGAGAGACGAAAGACTGTGGTTCTGAAAAATCTGGTGGCAAAAGCCACAAAAAGACTGGGCACGGTGGCTCAAGCCTGTCACCCCAGCACTTTGGGAGGCCAAGGTGAGGGGACTGCCTGAACCCACGGGTTCGAGAACAGCCCAGGCAACTTGGTGAGACCTCGTCTCTATAAAAAAATCAAAAAATTAGCCAGGCAGGGAAGTGCACACCTATAGTTCCGGCAACTTGGAAGGCTGAGGTAGAAGGATCGCTGGAGCCCAGCAGGTTGATGCTGGGGTGGCCATGAGTGAGTCACTGCACTCCAGCCTGGGCGACGAAGTGAGACTCCAACTCAAAAAAAAAAACAAAAAAAGCAACAAAAATGTAGAACAGGAGCTCAAGAAATTACCCAGAGGGTACATCAGCAATGTTAACTATGCGACGGTCATAATAGGACAGTGGGTAAAAGGAGTGAAGTCAAATCATCTTTGTAGGTAAAGGAACAGATCAGCAGAGGGGGATCCTTTGAGGAGCAAAAATATTTGATAGAGTAAAAGCTTAGATTGGCAAGGAAATGTGATTAAAGAGGCGGGATAGGCCCGGCACAGTGGCTCACACCTGTAATCCCAGTACTTTGGGAGGCCAAGGCAGGAGGATCACTTCAGGCCAGGAGTTCGAGACCAGCCTGGGCAACACAGTGAGGCTCCCATCTCTAAAACCAACAAAAAAATTAGCTGGGCATGGTTGTGCATTCTGATAGTCCTAGCTACCCAGGAAGCTGAGGACAGAACAGTGTAAGAAATCGGAACGACTCTAGTTTATAATCTGCCCGTGGCTGCAGTGAGCTGCGATTGTGCCACCGCATTCCAGCCTGGGCAACACAGCCAGACAACAATGAAGAGGGGCAGGGAGCGAGGTCCAAGAGACAATTTGACAGGAGAGAGGGAATCAGGACACAAGGGTGTCTAGAGAAAGTGGAAGAGGCAGGGATAAAAGCTAGAGATTCAGGGTGTGTACAGGGTACCCTAGGGAGTTTGTGGAAGAGGATATAAAAAAAGAGGGGCAGACTTGATTCCAAGAGCAGTGATATTAAGGAGAGGGCAACACTAGCCCCAGTTGTCCCAGTGTTGGGACTTTCAGCAGCAATGCAAGTCTGTAGGTCTGCAGGTGGCTGGTGCTGATGAGAGGAGCCCTGCTGGGTGGGCAGCCAGGGGTTAGGCTAAGCAGGCAGGAGGAATGTCCGCACGAGCCAATGGTCCAGTGGAG
The DNA here is from genome assembly GCF_000164805.1 of Carlito syrichta. Lineage (NCBI taxonomy): Eukaryota > Metazoa > Chordata > Mammalia > Primates > Tarsiidae > Carlito > Carlito syrichta. Next base: position 659,002 of record NW_007251299.1, read on the forward strand.
AAGCTAAGGGTCAGGAGAGAGTGGCAAGGAAGATGTTCAAGGCTCTGGAAAGCACCTTATGGGCTCTCCCAGCCCCGTCCCCCTTTGCAATCAAAAGGAAGAAGAATTTCTTCTATGAAAAATATGTAGATTCATTGGAGAAACCTCTTAGAGAAGATACCAATTTGTCAAGGCATCCCTGGAAGACATAGGACAAGATTTTGGCAATGGCCCCACCAAGTTTTGGAGGGAGACACAGAAAGAGACATTTCAGTCACCAGAGTACTTCCTCTTTTCAACCCTCTGGGGGAAGGTAAGTGCCACCTGGGCTGTTCTAAGTTTGCACGTCTCCTGTTCATGAGTCCTGGGAACACTCCGCCTGGGATTCTATTGCTACCCATCCTCTTTTACTTGTTTCATGGTTCAATTCAAAATTCTCTCCTGCAAAAAAGGTCTTCCTGGCCTCCCTGACTAAGCCATGCTTACTCTGCCGTTCCCTACATTCACACCCCCCAGGCTGGTCACCCCTGCTCAGAGCCAGACTTTCCAACATGGAGGCCTTGTGTACCACAGCGTGGTACATGATGCGTGGTACGTGATGGGACTCAACACAGGATTGATGAAAGCATGCAGAAACAGGGCAAGCATCAAAGATGGGCTCATCGTGGCTTGACCCAGCAGCACACTTGCAAACTGACTGAAAAGAAAACCTACTATTTAGGTTCTTACTGATGTGTCTTTGTGTGGCACTTCCTAAGAGAACAAAACCTAGAAATTGATTTTAAAAACAAATCCCTTAACTTCAGCCCTGTCTCACGTCACACATATACATAATCTGAGCTAGGTCATACACCTAAATATAAGAGCTAGAAGTATAAAGCTTTAAGAGGAAAACAGGAGAAAATCTTTATGACTTAAGGGAAGGCAAAGATTTCTTAGCCAGGTCACAGAAAGTGACCATAAAAGAAGAAATTGGTAAATTAGACATATATCAAAGTCAAAAGCTTCCACTCATCCAAGACATCATTAAGAAAACAGTTTAGCAAGCTACACACTTGGAGACAATATTTGCAAAGCAAATACTAGCAAAGAGCTGGTATTCAGGATAGAAACATAATACAGAAAGATTATATACATCTCAATAATCAAAAGACAAAAAAGAACTAGGCAAAGATTTGAATAGACATAGCACCAAAAGATATATAAATTGCTGGCCCAGCAATTCCATTCCCAGGTATTTATTTAAAAAAAACATTTACAACATGAGTTGAACAAGAATGTTCACAGAAGGTTACTTATATAAGTAAAAACTAGAAGCAATCCAGGTATCCATCAATGGGAAAATGCATAAACAAACTGTGATATAATCATTCAATAGGATACCATTCAGCAACAAAAAGGAATGAATTATTTGTACACATACAACAGCACAAATGAATTTCATAAGCATTTTTGCTGAATGAAAGGATTCGTCAAAAGAGTACATACCTTATGATTTTACTTTATGAAATTCTAGAAGAGGAGAAATTAGTCTTCAGTGAGGAGGAAAAAAATCATATCAGTGGTTACCATGGCAGTGAGAAAAGGGATTAAGTAGGAAGGGGCATGCAGGAAATTTCTGGAGTATTGACAGTGTTCTTTATCATGATAGGAATTTGGGTTACGTAGCCACGAGAATTTGTCAAAACTCAGCAATTGCACCTCAAGATTTGTACATTGCAAAGTTTGCATCAAAAGAAAAAATGAATAACTATTGCACTGTAGTTAATGAAATGAATGCAAAACTATTAAAGGGAGAAGTTACTTATCCTTGTGATTTACTATGCAATACATTTTAAAAGATGGATGGATAATGAGATTACTAGAGGGAGATGATATGTCAATGTTAATAGCAGAATCTAGGTGACTGATATACAGCCATTCACTTTTAAATGCTTTCAACTTTGCTGTATGCTTGACATTTTTCCTAATAAAATGTTGGAGGAGGAAAATAGTGTAAAAAATTTTTTCTAAAATTCCCTGAATTTTTTTTTTAATGTGATCGAGGCATCATAGTTATGTAGGAACATGTCCACACTTTTAGAGAAGCATCATAAAGTACATAGGGGTGAAAGACATGATGGCTGGGACTGATGGATGAACCCAAAATGGCAAAACTCTTAATCATTGTTGATGCTGAGAGCTGGACACGTGGGGGGTTGTCATTCTACTCTCTCTTTTTTGCAGATTTTATTTCTCTAAATTAAGGAAATACAAAAACAAATCTCTAAGAGGTGGGGCCCACATGAAACAAGCGTGTATCTGCTTAAACAAGCGCTTCCCTTGAGGCTAATTGGGCTTTAGGCCAACCACCTGGGACAAAACAGGCTCTTGATTTAAGCTGATGATAAGTGCAGAGCCAACAACGAAAGGAAGCGTCCCTTCTCACACTCTCCAGGCTGTGTCAGCTGCACCAGGCTTGTTCCCACATGGCCTTTTAGTGTCCTCCAGCCAAAACACAGCAAGCTCACACACTTCACTGGCGTGTCACTCTCTTCTCAAGCAATCTAGGACCCTGCGAATTTCAGACGAAACCCAACAGCTGTGCTAAACAGATCCTTCCAGGGCGCTCTTCCAGGCACTGCAGAAAACAACCAAAGCCTCTTTAATCCCTGTTTTAAAACAATAACTATTCTTGGCCCACCATCTCACCCCTACCCAAGAGTGGGTTGCTTGCACAGCATGCTGGGATTACTCTTACTGCAGCATTAATCCCACAATTGTTTTTTCAAAACGCTCATTTGTTGCCCAAGCTAGATTCCTTGAGGGGGAAGGGGGTATCTTGTTTACTATTATATAAACAGCTAAGAACAATGCCTGGGACACCTACACGCTTAATAATATATTTTTGGATGATGAACCATTTGTAAGGCACGTTCAGTTTCTAGAGTTTTGCCATTCAGTCTTGCAACCCTGAGAGCTAAGCAGGGCAGAAATCATGACCCCCCGCTGCCGCCACCAATCCCAGATGAGGAAGTGAGGTCAAGGGCATCAGTGTCACAGAACAATCCGTTTTAAAACCAGGACTAGCACCTGTATGCTGACTCCTAAAGAGATGCTCCATCATACTGCATTCCTTTCTGAAGAAAGCTCAAGCCGATCACACAGCACACGAGGACACTCCTGTGCCCAAAGCACAGAGCTTGGAGTCGGGGATGGTGTGGCCCCTACCTACTAAGCTTGTAATTGAACAGGACTCGGCAAGCACCAACCTTACTTGGAAAGTAGGGAGAGCAAACAGTTGGATAAACACCACGCATCCATAAAACCCCAGATGTTTGGCTTGATGGGTCAACATGTTAAATGTCTCACATAATTAATTAAAGTAAAAAGATAACGGTTATACTATACACCACGTTGATTTCTACCAGCCAGCAGACATCGACCACTTAACATGCAATAATTTGTTTCACAGTTTCTCCCTCCACTTTGCATAAATAACATTGAAGTGCTGTGAATTCACTGCCCTTTTCTTGGAGATGCTTGGGGACTGGCTAGAATTCCTCTGAGCTGTCATCTTTGAGGTCAGATTACCCTCAAGCAGTAGGTCATGAAAGATTCTTCCTCCTCTCCTAGCTTCAAGTTCGGGGAAAGAACTGGAAGTTCTGGATAAGTCTATAAATAAACACTGGCCCTAGGCTGCGGTGATCACTGCCACTGCTCCCTCCTCAAATCTATCCACATGCACATGAGATACAGCCCTCGATGCTTTGAGATTCAGCAGGTGAACTGGTGACAACTTGAGTGGGGCCAAAAGGCCCAAAGAGAAGGATTCCTGGAACAGCTGCATGCCAGCTCCTTCAGGAAAGTGTCACGATGTCCTAGCATCCCTCTCAGGACTGCAAGCATGCGTTTTATAACATAAACATTTATTGCCAGTCCTGAAGTCCTCGAGTGCCTTCTATGTTAATGTTCTCAAGCGACCTTCTAGGCACTTCAGTGTTTATAGATGTCCCAATTGCCCTGAGCCCCAAAACATGGCTCCGAAGTCTCCTAGCCTCCTTGTCAGATCTTCAGATTTTCAATGCCAAGGTCCCCCATGTCGAGATCTGGGGGCCTTTTCTTCTCTCAACATGGCCCTGTCTCAGGCTGTGGGAAACGGAAAAGAAAGAGCTCCCCTAGGCTCTCCCCGCACCCCCATCACCACAGTTTGACCGGCCCGACCCAGACCTGTTCCCACCTGCCTGACTAGCCGCCGAAGAGAATACTGTTGCCTGGGACAGGGCCTTCCCACGGCAGCAAGACATGCAGACAGGAAGATCTGGACCCAGTAGCCAATGCCAAATTCAAACAGGGAGAATTTTCTTCACTGCTCGTAAGCTGCCAAAACGGAATATTCCCCATGCCCACTGCTGCTTGCCTCGATTCTTGAAACCTTCAGAATTCCAACTGACAACCGAAATCTCAACAACGGTTGTATCTTCCATCAACATTTACCAGTGCTAAGATACATTTTCTCTCTGCCTCTACAGAGCTCTTCAAAATGTGAGCCAAATCTCCTATAATGCCATTAAAGCGAAATAAAGATAAATTAAACAATGAGTAGAATGGTTTTAGAGAAAAATGTCTTATTTCACTAAGTTTATTACTTTGCGTACCATTCATATACTTTTTTTTTTTTTTTTGAGTTGGAGTTTCACTCCGTCAGCCAGGCTGGAGTGCAGTGGCACGCTCACAGCCACCACAGCCTCAACCTGCTGGGCGCTGGGCTCAGGCGATCCTTCCGCCTCAGCTTTCCAAGTAGCCGGAACTACAGGTGCACGCCACCACAGCGGCTAATTTTTTTATTTACTGTAGAGGTGAGGTCTCGTCAACAGATTATTCTCAAACCCGTGGGCCCAGGCAATCTACTTGCTTCGGCTTCCCAGAGTGCTGGGATTACAGGCTTGAGCCACCGCACCAGAACCATTAATATTTTTAAACAAGAGTTTGATACCAAGGGACTCAAGTCACTATAAGACATCACCCTACTCCCATCTTCCAAAAAAAAAGTAAGAGGCTGGACTTCCAGTTTAATTATTACCACAGCTGAGCAGCTGGAATGAAATTACTTCCCTGTGTGTTCATAATTCAACATGTCAAAGTGGTCTCTGATTTCATTCATAATTTTGTTCTCTATTTTTCTTCAGATGTTTAGCCCAAAGGAAAATTTTTTTAATCAACCCTTTCCAATTGTACTTTTTTAATATATTCTCTCTAGAAATTAAAGTTTATTAATAGTGTTAACACACGCTCTTTCCATAAAACCCGATATTGTAAAATGTTAAAGGCGACCCACTCTCATCTCTAACCAAATATCCTGTTTTATGTTGAATGACCAATAATCAATAACAAAAGACCCAGATTTTGCTTTTGTTACTTGACAAACACAAAAAACTGCCTGGCATAAAGAACCAAGTTAAAGAAATCAGGGTTTGTTTGTTGTTGTTTTTTTTTTGGTTATATGTTTTAGCTAAAATGAGGCCTTGTTAAACCCCTTGGGCTTCTGGAAGAATGCAGAGGATTTAAAGAGCATTGCTTCCTGGACCTCCCAGATGCTGGCAAAGTTCAAGGGGATGAAGAGGTGTGAGGAGAGAACAGGCAGATATATACACACACGACGGGTGTTAATTCCATTTTTTGATTTCTGGTCAAAGATAGCCCTTCTTTACAAAAAATAAGATTCACAAAAAATAAAATTCTTAGCGCTCTATAATATTTGCAAAGTAGCCCTTTTCTTCTGCTCGTCTCAAATCCCTGAAGAAACAAACACCACACATTTCTATTAGACTGACTGAGGTCTGTTCTCCATGGGGCCTTTGCCTTTTGTCCTCAAATGTATAGAATTTGTTCACCAACAGATGTGTATACCTTCAAAGATAACAATATGAATACTTGACAATTTATTGAGTGCTGACTATGTACCAGTTAGGCACAGTTCCTCGCTCTCTGTATTATCTCAATCTTTACAAAAACCTGTTCTTAGATCAGAAATTCTATGAAAGACTCAAAGCCTGAGATTGTAAGTCATGCTATACACACAGTCTGGGGCTGCCAAGGACCCACCCAGAACCAGCAAAGCTGCAAAAGGCACAGAAGGGCATTACCTATTATAGCCTCTGATAAATCCGATGTAATATTCATAAACTAAACAATGCATAATAATTCTACAAGTCTGTCTTCTCATTCATTCATTCATACAGCATTCACTTCTGAGGGAATGGACCTGGAGTCTTCATCTCTGCGCCTCTAAGAAACCCATGGTACCAAGGATGGGTTTCTACCAAACTCCACCGTTTTCCTCACACTCTCTCCTTTGCTCTTCCTCTGTGATTCCTACATCGTTTCTCCTCCTTGCGTTCACACCGCACTAAGCCTTGAGTCCTTCGGTATCTAAGGCCATGACCATTTCCAGCCCAGAGGGCACATGAGGAGACAAAGCTCATTTAAAGAACTCAGTGTTAGCAGCCCTGGGAACTCAGGATCATAGCCTTCTGCCATCAGAGGAAGAGTGAAAAACACAATCCTTCTCACTGACTGGAATCAGAGCATGAAGCCACCCCCAGCTTCAAAGGGAGATACAAAATTAAGGGTGTAGCTTCTTTGATCAACTACAGTAAAAACTAGGCAAGAGAAATGGGGTTTGGGGTGTAGCTTAAGCAGCAACCCAACAGAATCTGTTCTTAAGATGAGTCTAACAAAATAAGACATTTTCATGTATCGCCAATATAGTACAAGTCGTCACCACATAAGTGTTAGTGAAAACTCTCAGGAGATGATAACTGGTTATAATCACGTGCAAAGCTAATATTATGCAAGTTTATCTGTTTCACACACTATTAGAGAGCAAGCATCAATTCTTTTTTTGTTTTTTTAAGTTTTGGTATGGTTAATTTATACAGCAACGGGTAGTTAAAATATCCATGAAGATCAAAATACATGTGGGTGAGGACAAGTCACCAACAGCCACAAGAACTGCATGGTTCAATTTTCTGTACAGGAAAAAGCAGAGGGAAGGGGCAGATGCCAGACTCGAGAACAGGAGAATAGCAAAAACAGTCAGAAGGCAAGCATCAATTCTAAGGTACTAGCACCTTTAGAGCCTGTATTCAACACCGTTGCCACACAGCTGGGCATCCCAGCAGAGCTGGAGAGGAGTATTACGGAGCACTGCAAGTCAAAAATTTTGGAAACACATAGGTACATAGAAACGATTCTCTCTAGAGTATTGCCTTGTATCAGTTCCAGCACAAGGGAACTTGTTGAGGGAATCTCAGACAAAAGGAAGCACTCAAAACCCAAATTGTGTCTTGTCATCATCATCACACCTCCTGGTTAAAGGGCCCTCACGTGTCTGGTGTTGGTCCATAAGACGACAAGCTGGCTGCCTCATCTGCTAATGACTCCCGACCAGAGTTTCATTCAGCTCATCTGACTATCGCATCTGTTCCTTTTCCTCCTTAACCTTCCAAAACTGCTTGCTTGGGTGAAAAGAGACAAAAATATTCTCAGAGAGAGTAGATGCTTGGTCTTACCTATTATAGCCTCTGATAATCCTGATGTAATATTCGTAAATTAAACAACGCATGATAATCCTACAAGTTTGTCTTCTCATTCAATTTCTCATTCATTCATTCATTTATTCAGCATTCACTTCTGATATATGCCATGTACTGTGTTAGATGATAGGGTTAGAAAGAAAAATTGCATATCTTCCTTGCCTTAAAGGCACAAACTATCACTTCCCATCTCTCCCTCTTGGCACTGTGGCCCAGCGTCTAAAGCGCTGGAGCCCTATGTCTAATGATGACATTGGTGGCCGTGTGCCTGATGGCCAACAAAGCAGGCAGTAAGAGGTCGGAGGTATGATAGCAGCAGACAGAAGAGGCAGCTAGGATAGTTAGGATGATTGATTACATCGAACAGATAAGCAAATATATTCAAAATGAACAGAGCCAGGTTCTCACACAGAGAAAGGATTTCTAAACATGGAAAGAAAAAAGCTGGAAAGATCTCTCAAGTGTTGGATTGAAATTGGAAGTATTTGTATGAACTGACGGGTTTTTAATATATACACACAGATATAGACATAGTTGTTTTCCATGCAATTATTTTTGTATATATGTACATATTGATGTGTTTGTGTATATATATATAAGTACATGTATATATGTACATATACAGAAGCAATGAGCACAATGAGTAACCAGATCTCGGTTTCTAAATATCCTCCTACACTAAAAGGAATCAGAGCTGTTAGAAGAACAGTTGATTTGAGGACTAGGGCAGGGAAAATACAAGATGAGCCTGGAACAGCTTGTCAGAAAGTGAGGAAATGCTTAATGAATAATGGCCAGATGTCAAAAGAACATGGGAGCCAACTTGAAGGAGCACAGATAGGGAACAATTTGAGCATTAAAATAAATAATGAAAGTAACAGATGAGAACCCATTGAATAAAATGGATCTATGAGCCCACATTGAAATACATACTTACATACATGTATAAATGGGGGAGAAGGGAAGCTCTTTCTTACCACAGAATGCCAAGTGATAAATGTAGAAAAAGTGATAGGCATAGGTCATCACCATTTGGCAACCATCATGGTGGTGATGGTAGATTTAAGTAGATGCATTCAACCAAGGGTGGATGCTAAGGCTGATGGGTAAAGTTTTGATAAGGAACAGGATATTGACATAATATCAGAATCTCTCTCCATAGTAATAAAATACAAAGGGAAGGCTGGGCACGGTGGCTCATACCTATAATCTCAGCACTTTGGGAGGCCGAGGTGAGAGGATTGCCTGAGCCCACGGGTTTGAGACCAGTCTGGGCAACTTGGTGAGACCTCAACTCTACAATAAATCAGCCAATTAGCCAGGCATGGTGGCATGTGGCTATAGCTACTTGGAAAGCTGAGGCAGAAGGATCGCCTGAACCCAGCAGGTCGAGGCTGCGGTGGCCAGGAGCATGCCACTGCTCTCCGCCCTGGGTGACAAAGTGAGATTCCAACTCAAAAAAAAAAACAAAGGGAACATAGTAACTTTACAGTGAAGAAATACAGAGACCCCCCCAACTTGACCATATGATCAAAGTTAACATCATCAATGATAAGATTACCATATGCCTCTTGTCGTGCAGGATACGCCAAGAAGCGATATAACTCTAAGAGTGAAAGGCCTGAGTCAGATGATAAGGAAATATTAGAAAGACCCAGGTAAAAGGTTGTCCTACAGGGAGGAAAAAAACTTTTAAAGTCATAAGATAGAGAAAAAGCACTATTCTGGGTTAAAGGATTCTGATAGTATGTGATAACTAAATGCAACACATGTCCCTAGTTAGGATCCTGGACTAGAAAGAAAAAAAATACATTGCTAGGATACTTAGTGAAATCTGAATGGGGTCTGTGAATTGCATGTGGGTAGTGTTGTATATATGCTAATGTCCTGATTGAGGTGGTTGTATAAGGATAACACAGGTGGAGAGGTGTCGGTGACCAGCACTGACCAAGGGTGGGTTAGGACCCGCACGGGAGAATCAGGAGACGGCGAGAAGACCACTCGGAGGCAGTTCTTCTGGGAACAGTCTGATCAGGACTGGAGCCAATTTTATTCAAACCTTTTCCAACTTATATACCATTTTCTATACCCTCCAGCAGTATGATAATCACTTACTGGGGGCGTACAAGTTCCGTGCTTTACAAACCATGCATCACAAGACCACCACGAGACTTGCAAGTTTTGAGCAAACAATTCGAACTCCATGATGCCTGACGTGCTTCACAAAACTCATATCAAGGTCACAGGTGCACAATTTCAATTGTTCAAAATGTCTTCCATAGTGTTCAATAAATCATTCATATTATACTCTTTGTTCTAAACCCTGATTAATACAAAAAAACTTTTCTGAGTTAACTCTAGGTTCAATCCAAGTTCACTGATTCCCAATATTTTTAACAATTAATATTATCAACTTAACACTATACTATAATCTATAAGTTTAGTTAAATGACTTAACTGTCAGTTATACTATTATCCTATTACGATTTAACGTAATGCCTTATAACTTAGTTAAAACTTATTCTTAAACTACAAAACTTTACTATAATTCATATGTTTCATATGTCTAAACTTTAATTTTTATATGATCTAGTGATTGGACTTTAATACTATGCTATATCCTATTAAGCTGATACCTCATCATTAATTCTTTTATAAATCGTATAGTAATTATTATATTTGAATAATGTAGCAAAAGGAAACAAAACAGCAAGCATAGATTTACACAACTATGAGTGTATATGTATATATTTTATCCTAACAAGTCTACTCTAAAAATCAAATAGTAGCTGTCACACTCTTGAACAAGGAAATGCAGGGCTGCCAAGATGGCAGCCATGGGCTGAAGCAGACAGAGTTTCGGTAATTAACGAAACAAAAGAAAACGTTCTACCTGGCTAGGGGCAGGGCAACAAAACTATCATGGTAATTTAGTTTCTAATCTTAGCCCTAGGGGAAACAGCTTTCGGGGAACAAGAGCTGACTACCCAGTCTACCAGGAAATAGAAGTTAAAAAAATATCTAGAAAGAAGTAAAACTTAGAAAGACAGAGAGAAATAATTCTGCTATGCACTTTCCATCAGGTGTATTGAGATTTACTTATAAGTTTTACTGCCATGTATGCACACTGGTCACTAATCACACGCCAATATTATAGGTATAACTGATATCCTATGTCAGAGGCGATCTTCCAGATGGGCCTTTACAGGCCTCAGCCATGTAGCTATAGATGTTGGCTCCCAACAGAGAGGTTCTTATTTTTAGAAGTATTAAGGGTGAGGAGTCATTATGTCAGAAAAGACGTGTGGGGGGCAACCCCTTCAGGTCCCCTCCCACTGTGGGTGTTTTTCTGTCCTCTCAATAAATCCTGCTTTCTCAAAAAGAAAAGACGAGTGTTGTGTATGTGTCTATGTGCATGCCTAGAGAGTGAGAAAGAGAAGGTGACCAAAAAATTGAGGTAAGATATTAACAACTGGAAAAATCTACCATCAAAAGAGGACTGGATTTTTTTTTAATGTGGTACATGTACATGATGGAATACTACGCAGTCATAAAAAAGAACAAAATCATGAACTCGCAGCAACCTGGATGGAACTAGAGTCTATAATACTGAGTGACCTCTCACAGAAACAAAGATCTGAGTATCACATGTTCTCACTCATATAGCAGACCTTGAACATCCATCGTAATACTATAAGAAAAGGACTGACAGTGGTGGGAAACTATGGGGGAGGGAGGGGAAGGGAGGTGGGATTAACAGTAGTCAATATCTGTCTGGGGACAGGGAGACACTCCTTATCAACAAGGGTGCCTGAACGAAGCATATTTGTATACCTAACCCTTAACTGTACCCCACAGTATCAAAATAAAAATATTGATATAAAAAAAAAAGAAATGAGAGAAAATGTGGTTTAGGCCAGACTATCATCTTTAAGAGTAAAAAAGTCGTAACTTTTTACTTAAAATGCAGTCAAAATCATTAATATACGTCAAGAATAGTTCTTCGTTGATTCCTTTTGTAATTCTTCTATGTACTTACAGTCATGGAGCTTACATTCCAGTGGGGGAGACGGACAACAAACAAATATATAACATATCGCCAAGTAGGGATAATCGCTATGCAAAAATGAAGATGGGTACGTGTGGGAATAGTGGTGGGAGGGGGGTGGGGGATGGGAAAGGAAGCGTTCAGGCAAAAGGGACAGCAAGTATAAATTCCCCAAGGCAGGAACATGCTTTTTGTTCTCTGACTTGCAAGAAGACTTCAGTGGCTAAAGTGGGGTGAGTAAGGAAGAGGATGGCAGCAAATGAGGTGAGAAAAATATTTAAAAGGCCATAGTAGAAACTTGTTTGAAACGTAATACAAATTCATGGGAAAATTTTAAGCAGACAACTGACTTGAACCCAGTTATATATCAGTAAATTCGCTCTAATGGTGTGGAAGAAACAGAGAAACAGGGAGAGCAGTTATAAGTCTCCTCAGTCTCTCAAGTAAGAATAATGTTGGCTTAAGGGGTCCAGTGGAGGTGATGCTAAGTGTCAGATTCATAAAATAAAGATGCAGTTGATGGGACTATTTAAAACACTGGACTTAGGGTCTAAGAGAAAGACGTAAGTGAAGAATGGCCACGATTTTCTGGTCTGAACAAAAGGAAAAATGGTGGGGAAAAGAAAAGGAAAAATCTAAGAGATGCGAAGGGTGCACAAAATTATTTTTACCATTTCCCGACTTTGCCCATTTAAAACTATTTCTTTGAAAACAAATACACGATATTAGAAGGAAGACACCGCCCTTGGAGCTGCACTGACTGAATTTACACTCTCACTCAGTAATATACTGATCGGTGGCCCTGAGGAAATAATCAGTTGCAACCTTTTTTTAAGCTCAAGTCATTCTTCCTGTACCTCACAGAACTGATCTAAAAATGAACTAGATAACCAGTTATAAAACCATCAGTTATGCGCATAGTAGGACACGTATGTATGTGCCAAAAATGTACCATTTCTAAATCCCTCAACAGCCTGGCAGTGTAAGGATGAATGATTTCCAATTTATAATATGAACACAGTAGCCCACCCCCCTTATCTGTGTGGGATACATGCCAAGACCCCTCGTGGATGCCTGAGGCTACAGATAGTTCTGGCCTCTATGTAGACTATGTCCTTTCGACCTGATAACCAAGATGGCTATTAAATAACTAAGGGGCGGGTAGCGTATACAGCTCAGATATGCTGGGAAAAGGGATGAGTCATGTCCCGGGCAGGATGGAGCCGGATGATGCGAGATTTCATCATCAGAACGGCACACCATTTAAGACCTATGAATTATTCCTGGAATTTTCCATTTAATTATTTTCAGACCACAGAAAGTAAAACCACAGATAAGGGAAGATGACTGAAGCCTGAGACTCAAAAAAATAACAGAGCCTCACAGTTAATAAGAGGGCAGGGCTTATACCAGAGAGTCAGCTCTAAAACCCTACAACTCTTCCTCCTCCACCGGGGTTCCCAGTGTGTTTGGGACACTGAAGGAGTTTTGCCAGTATTGATTTTTCCCACCATGTAGTCTAGGAGGAGAGCACACATACGATCAAGTGGCTATAGTATAAAGTGTTCATGGTATTATTGACACCCAGAATGCAGTAAGAAACTGGAGAGAAGAAAGCAACTGTGTAGAGTTTGGCTAAGGGCAAGGAGGTGGGAGGCGTCAAAGGGAGTCGTACTTGAATCAGGTGTTGAAGGATAAGGTGGCAATAGTGAGGTAAGAGGCAAAGGGATCTCTGACATCCACTGGACAGATGCAAAGCCATGCCGGGCGACAGCATGGGTGCTGGGAAGCAGTGCATGCTGGAGGGATAAACGATTCCAGGCCGGTAGGCAGAAACCGGGCCAAGAGGCGTCATGTGCACTGTGCTCAGACGTTCACACATTGTCCTCCTGGCAAGGGGTGACGTGGCACACCTGCTACTACTACCTCTCCACACATATGCCAGACATTACTAATCATAGCCCTTTATTGCACTTCAGACAGCCCACACTTCAGACAGCCACTACCAATCAACTGCAATTGGCACCTAATATGGAATCATTCGCCCTCCCTGCTCTAGACAATGAGGAGGCTAAGACAGTTTTTGCTAGGGGGCTGATACGATTTGCTCCATGTGTCGTGAAGCTAGATCCTGATGCCAGTGTCAACCGATCAAGGAATAAACTGCGGGCACAGGGACCCATGAGAAGGCCTCGACAGTGGTCCTGAGCAGCACTGTATTGATGAGAGCTGCACACCAAAGTCAGAACTGGTCAAACCCCATGCTTTTGTCTAGCTGTTGTCAGAGGACATGTCATGGCGGAGGGAGCGCACAAAACACCCTCTGAGCAAGAAAACCCAAGGCCCAGCACGAGCTGAAAAGTGTGCTGAGAGGAACGTGAAATCCAAAAGAAAGGACTAGAACTAAAGTGAAGCAAGCAGACCCAGAGATGTGAATAAATTCCAACCACCCGGAAACTACTGCAAACCAACCACAGCTCCACAACTCGGGGCTGTCAGCCTCTGGTCATTCCCTGAAATATTTAGGTGGACGCTGAAAGATCGCCCTCAAAAGGCAAATAGTCACCGTGTCTCTGCCTTAGGAAAATACATGTGATATTCAAGTGTCTAAGTTAACACACACATAGACACACCCATGTGTGCACATGGACACATGACTTCATTAGGGACATACGACTTCATTAGGAAGCAGTCTAACCCAAGACGTGGACAAGCATCTAATCTCTAGAATTTGAAGGCAGTTGAATACTGTGTATAGTAAAAAGAGTACTGGATGGAACGGGGGTTCTTCTCTTCCCTAGTCTCTTTCCTGGTTTCCATGACTAAAAAATGTGAGCTGAAAAGGTGATCTTTTCTAACATAATAATGCTGACTTCAAGCTTTCCTCTCAGAAGAAAATAGCAGGGGGATCCGGGAGAGAGTTCTTGCTACAAGCTCAGGAAAGTCAGGCTAAATCCCTCCCTGTGCGGGTCCGTGAGGGTAGCAGCTCACATCGCAGCCAGAAACTTGGTAATATGATTGAGAAAACTGAAAACACATTGTAAGTGAAGTCCTGGGGAGCATACAGCATTCTGCTTTAAGATGCTGACTGTTTTTGAAATAAAACTTTAAAATGTGCCATAAAAAGCAAGTATTCCTCTGGGGAAAGAGTGGCCTAAAGTGTCTTTGATTGTAACTATGGGAAAAACTTTCATCTGCACTCTTTACGAGGTTAATTGTAACTCTCCCCCAAGCTCAGAAACCCTTTTCTGAATCTTGCGGTTGTAATCTTACACTCTGCATGATAAAACCTCCATTTTTCAACAAGGACATTCCAGAACGTTAAAACTCATGGCTCTGAAAGCAGTCAAATGAGTGAAAGCTGATAAGAAGAAACTGGTTTAGCAAGAGCACACGTGTGCAAGCACAGAGCCGATGCCCTCCAGCCTCACCAAGCAAGAGTGCTCAAGCTTCATCTGGAAGGCCCTCCCCAAACCACAAACCAAAACAAATGCGAAGCCCTTAGCACCATGCCTGGCACACAAGAAGCCCGTGATAGCTCAGAGCTGTTATCGTCATCTTACCCTTTTTCTCCATTATTACGGATGGATTACAACCGTCGGTATTTAGCTGTCGTGGAGAGAGATCTCGTCCCTCCAGTGAGATCATCTTCATGGACTACATAACCACTGAAACATCCCTAGGGAATGCTGCTGGGGTTGCCTTCTTTCAGACACTGGCATGAGACAAAGTTACCATCAGTTTGTTGTCTATAATGGCAAATGGGACCACCTACCGTGTTGTTTTTCACAGTTCCCTTATATACAAAAAACCTCCACTGAAACCCACGGTTCAAGCCGTCTTCTCAGATGCCAACAGAACTCAGGACTCTGCCCCTGACCTCTATCCAGAGGGTCTCCCCTGAGCAGACCCTCAGGGGAAGAGGCCAGGCTAAAACCCCTCACACGGAGTCAACATGATACTGGTCATGTTGGCCATTTCACTAACCCAGCAGGCAAAAACAAATTAACTCCCGCCATGCTTGAGTGCCTCCTTTCAAGCAGGTTCACTAATAATCATTGTGTTACCATGGATAGATCATTTGCCACCTGCTGGGCAGAGGACTAATAGCTTTTTAGCTTATTAGCTTATTTTATCTTCACTACAATCCCATCAGATGCCGCTGATATTACTCTCATCTACCTATGAGGTGTCCAAGGCTCGGAGAGGTTAAGTCATCCAAGGTCATTCACTCATTCAATGAGCTACATAGCTAGTAAGGGATGGAACACAGACTTAAACCAGGTGTTTCTATTAAGAGAGGGGGAGCTGGTGGTGACAAGTTTCAGAAAATTCTGCTCTGAGAAAAATGCCTTCTAGAGTGACTTCCCTACCCATCCATCCGCCCATCCACCCAGCGTTTGCCAATATCTGAATTCCAGGACCTCTGGTGTTAAAGAATGTATATAGATCAAGAAGACCCAAGAACTCTCCCACAGTCTAGCATGGGGAGCTTAATTCATGCAACTAAAGAGATGCGTGCAAAATACAAGAGCAGAGGAAAAAAGCCAGATTAATTCTGACAAAAGAAGTCAAGGAGGGCTTCACAGAAGATGCTCCATCTGAACCAGACCTTGAATATATTTCTCAGCTTATTCAATACATTTTTTCTGAAAACATACTACGTTCCAGGAGATAGAGCTGCAGATGAGGCAGACACATTTTCTGCTCTCCTGAAATTACAGTCTGGCAGAGGGACACACACCAAATAAGGAAAGAAAGCAGGTGGCCTAGCCGAAGGACACCAGCGTGAGCAGAGGCACGGGGGTGTGAGGAGCTCTAGCCCCCCACTTGGTGTGTCCAGGTGAGGATAGCGGGACCCCCTCAAAGGAAGAATTGAAGCCAAATTGTAAAGGACCACGCACTCTGTGAGCTCAGCCTTATGCTGGGATCAGGGAATCCATGGGGGGGGTCGTCTGGAGAAAACCAGCCAGGCAGGGACATCAGTGATCCAAGAAGTCACGTGCTGTGGGTGAAAGACACTGAGCACCGTGACTAGCATAAAGGCAGATGAGAGGAACGGAGGAACTCAGGAGACTGTCAGCCAGATGGGTGACCAACCAGAACAAGGGAGAGAGACGGAAAGAGTGCAGCAGGCCCCTCAGCTTCCTACTCAGGAAAACTGGGGGCACGACAAGCCACCGGCAGTTCCATAACTGCCATACTGAGGGCTCCAGGCAGCAATCTAGCCAGAGAAGAGTGAGGAAATTAAACTGGTTCCAGCATTTCCTGTAACACATCAAGAGACAGTAAGGTCTGGTGAGTCCACGAGGAAGCTGAGATAAGAAGTGATGAAGAAGAGATTCTAAATTGGAAGAGAATCCTGTCAGGAAGAAAAGTAGACTGTGAGATCTCAGCACTCCTGCCTCTGACCCCCAATGGTCCCCCCTGAAAATGTCAATCTTACTGAAGTCCTGCGTTTGACTATTTCTCATGAAAGTAAAGGCATGAATCATAACAATTCATAGACTTTTCTCTATTTTAAAAACTGTAAGAGTGATACAAACACACACAAGACAGAGCCACAACTTGGGGGGTTTTGGTATTCAATCCTATACTAAAGCTGCTTTTTTTGCTAGCAGTTGTTGGTCAATAATTTCTGATATCTGAGCCAGGAAAAAAAAAAAACCATGATTTTCTTCAGATGGTCAACTAATCCACAGTAATCTATATTAGCTTTCTTGTGCTAGGGTCACTGTGCGGCATTGTCAGGACATAGACTGTTTCCCTCTCTACCTGGCTTCTTCCTGTCCCCTCCCTCAGGGAGTGGCCTCTAGCCAAGGCGGGTCTCTGAAGGGTGAGCATATTCCCAGTAAGGAGTCATGGGCTACAGGTGACCAAGCAAAGCTGAAAAGAATGTAGTTGTCACTCTTAATTGATGTAATTGTAAATACTGGATAGGAATTTGAATAATTGATTTGACTGCTTTGATTATAAAACTACTTATTCTTCTGCAAAAAAAAAAAAAAAAAAACAGGCATTTCTGAATCCAATGTCCATGTGTATGTTTTCTTCTAGATTGTAATTACTAAATAAAGGATTCTTAACTTGTGGTCCTTGAACTTCAGGGACCCATGAGTCCCTTGAAATTGTATGTAGAATGGTGTGTGTGTATGTGTGTGTGTGTGTGTGTACACACATTTTCCTTGGAGAAACTACATTATTTTACCATATTTTCAAAGGACTCCAGGACTCATTATAAAAAAAGCTTAAGGTCGGACACAGTGGTACAGCCTGTAATCCCAGCACTTGGGGAGACTGAGGCAAGTGGATTGCTTGAGTCCAGGAGTCCGAGACCAGGCTGGGCAACATAGCAAAACCTCGCCTCTACCAAAAAAAAAAAAATCAAAACTTAACCAGGTGTGGTGACACATGTCTGTAGTCCCAGCTACTCAGGATGCTGAGGTAGAAAGATTGCCTGAGCCCAGGTCAAGGTTGTCATGAGCTTTGATTGCCATGGTTGTGCCACTGTCTGTACTTCATCCGGGCAACAGAGTGAGACCCCAAATCAAAAGAAAGACAGAAAGAAAGAAAGGGGGGCGGGAGGGAAGAGAGAGAGAGGGAGGGAGGGAAGAAAGAGAGATAGAAAGAAAGGAAGGAAGGAAGGAAGGAAGGAAGGAAGGAAGGAAGGAAGGAAGAAAAAGCTAACTTAAGGACAATTGTTGTAGACTTGGATGGGACTAGATCTCATCACCTTGACATCCCGTACTCCCAACCCCCTCATTGCCCCTCTCACTCAAAAGCAATTCCTGGTACCTAGCAGGTTCTCAACTACCAGCTCCCCAATTGACCCACTTCTCTGGTTCTTTCTTGGAGCCCCAGCCCTACAGTGGAGATACAGTGAGAGTGACACATTTTTCAAAGCTCTGTCTCTAAGCCGTGCATGTGGCAAGGGCTCCAGCAGCACAGTTGCCAAGCCCAGCCTTTCACAGCCACTCACACTGTGCAAGAGCAAACGGCACCCTGCCCTGCCTTCTCGCCCCAGAAAACCAGACGTCTGCTGGTCCTGGCCTGCACAGCTGGCCTGCTGAGGAGGAGATGCCCGGCTTGGAATAGCACAGCACATCTGGCCCTTCCTGCTTGAGCTCCAGCTCAGTTTTCAGGGTCAGCTGTCAAGTAATCTTCTGCTTTATAAACAATCTCACGTTTTAATAAGAGCCATTGTGCAAGGTGAGCTTTTGAAATAAAGTTGGTTTTCGGTCTGCAGCTGCACTTGCAGATGGTCCACTTTCTAACTGAACCCTGCAGAATGGCTATGAAAATAACTACCCGTTATTGAATTTCTGGCATGCCTACTGTGCGCCGGGCACAGGCCTAGATGCAGACTTCCATCACCCACAATGTACGCAATAACTTAGGCAGATGTTACCAACATTTTGCCGGTGGAGAACCTGAGTACTATCTAGGAAGCTAAATAATGGGCCCAAGAGCAGAGATCTGACACCATGTTGAGCCTACACCAAAACCCTCACCATATCCATCTCTTCATGACTCCCACTTTCTCACAGAACTGAAGCTACTCTCTTTTCAAAGGAAGTTCACTTGAGCCAAAAATATAAGAAAAACATCCAGGCCTCGGCATCCTAATAGCTGCAAGGAATACCATTTCGCTCTATGAAAATGGAACAGCACAGAATTTTTACTTTTCTTTCTTTACAAATAAAGGTAGGAAAACTTAGAATACTATATATCTTGAGTCTCTTCCAGATGCCTCCTCAAAAGCCATTTTTTAATGCCTGCTCCTTAATTACATTTAACAAATATAAGTTCAAGGCACTAGGCTAGACGGTATGAAAAACCCAAAAGAGGGAGACAGTCCCCCATTGAGCATCTCCCAATTAATCGAGCAGATGAATATACGAGTTTTTAAATATACTACTAAAAATAAGAGAAAGAATTTCAAAGCATGCTAGAAGGACTTCAGAGGGAAAAAATAAGAACACACTTGTTTTCAGGGGAGGGAAGAGTAGAAAGTTACGGGATACATATCACAGACTTCACGAGGAAATAACACCTGAGCTGAATAGGGGGAGAGCATTGGTACCACAGACGTGAGAGGACAAAGGTGAAGGGGGATGTCTGAGCCAGGGCTCGGGGAGGAAAAGGCATGGGGCACTCGATGGGACAGTCCACAGCTCTGGGCCTGGGGGCAAGGTTGAAAACCACACTAGGAAGGGTTGACCCATCTGCTTACTTGCCAGGAAACCAAAGAGGGTTAGTGTAGCTGGAAAATCCCAGAAGGCAGGCAGGACCCAACCAGGCCGTGAAAGTTTTCTTTAGCACCTGCATCCCCCCCGCCCTCCCCGCCAACTCCTTCCCAGGGCTGGGAGAGTCTGGCTGGGCCTTCCCCGTGAGCTGGGTGTGTAGCAAGAAGTTGGTAAAGATTTGGGGTTGGGAGTGTCTTGATCATCTCTACTTTCCAGAAAGATTAACCGGAACAGAGTACGGACTGGAGGGATAAGGGCCTAGAAGCAGAGAAACCGCTTCTCAGTGGTCTGGTTATGAGATCATGAAGGCCTGCCTTAAGGTGGGGAAGAGAGAACAAAGAATTCAGAGACAATTCCCCAGGACTCAGTGACAGACTGTCCTGAGGAAATGAAAAACCAGGAAACAGAGCCTGGTGGTTTCGCCTTCTGAAATGGGTGCTTAGAAACGCCGTTTGCTTGAGAACTTCAGGTTTTTGAACATTCTGATTTGCTCAAGTGATGACGCCTTGGGATTCACAAACTAGAATAATTAAAAAGCTTCATTGACACAGAGGCCTGAAAACTGGGTTCTTCTGGCGTCATTTGCATGCTGTGCGGTGGCTGAGCTCATTCATAAAGCTGTGTTTCTGGCACCTTTTGACTGAAACTCTCAGAGGCCACCACGGTGGGAGGGTCGCTGCCTGGTAGCGTGCGTTGAACCACACAAATCAGAAGTATCGTGGGAGGTGGGGAATGGCTGTGGTAGGTCAGATGGGGAACCTGTCGTTGGAAAGGAAGCTTCAGGAGATGAAGAAGTTGAGTTTTAGCAGCTCATTAATCCTCCAGACCCACCGAAACTGGTATGTGACGCTCGCTAAACACCCAGCTCACGGAGAAGGCCCAGCCAGAAGGCGAGAGTCTCGTCCCAACTCCCCCAGCCCTGGGGAGGGGTTGGGCGGCGCAATGAAGGCGCTAAAGAAAACTTTCCCAGCCTGGCTGGGTCCTGCCTGCCTGCTGGGGTTTTCCAGCTACACTAGCCCTCTTTAGTTTCCTGGCAAGTCACAAGCTTTTCAAATCCCATATTTCTTATAATATAAAAGAATAACACTACATTTGCCTTGGGGGAGGAGGTGCATATATTTTTTAAGGCAAAAACCCATGACTTAAAGCTCGGGAAACACAGAAGGGTAGAGGGAAAAAAGAAAAGCCCCTTTAGAGGCTCAGCTCTCACCCATCAGTTCACATTGGCATTAAACCTTCCAGTCTTTTCCACCTGCATTTTTAACATAGTTGAGAGATTTTCACCTTTGAAACGTGCTTATCCTGGTAGAGTATTTTCTAAGAGCTAAGGAACAAATTGACTCACAAACTTGAGAATTTCAAATCTAGATCAGCCGTGAGCCCAATACCTGACAGCAAAGCAGGTGTCATGCGTTAAACCAATGTCAAGGTCTTTCCTGTGAACCTCAGGAAATGGAGATGAGAACACCAACAAGAAGTTGCTTCAACGGTGGTGACTCTCCTCTGTGCTTGTAGGTTCTTTGTGACCGATCATTAAATAGTTTGCTAATAGAAAGGAGAGAAAGAGAAAGGGAAGACATCCCTACTCACCTCCATGCTGTTATAAAATACCTTGTAAATTGTCTCATAACAAGACTTTCACATCTAATTCATTTGATTTCAAGGCTGGTCTATACATTGATGTCCAGACAAGTCTGGAAATGGAGGCAAGTGATTCATCCAAGGTCATTGAGGTGGTTGGTGGTAAAGTCAAGGCTAGAACTCAGGACCCCTGCCCCCCACCTCTATCCAGAGGGGCTCCCCTGAGCAGACCCTCAGGGGAAGAGGCCAGGCTAAAACCCCTCACACAGAGCCCAGAGCCTACACGGAGTCAACATGATACTGGTCATGCTGGCCATTCCACTAACCCAGCAGGCAAAAACAAACATCCACTCTTCTTTCCTGTGTCTCCATGTATTTCTCAAACATACTGTCAGAGATGATATTCGCAAACGGGAGTGATGACTCTTGGGGAGCTTGAATGTGCCAGGGCGCTACCGATATGCTCTCATGCTGAATTCTCACAGCAATCCCACAAGGCCTGCAGGCACCATCTCCCAAGTGAAAAAGGAAACAAAACAGAGGGGTTCAGCTACATGCCCAAGAGCCAGCACTGGGAGTCCAACTCAGCTCTGCCCAAGCCTCAAACCCTTTCCATCTTGCTACACTCACAAAGGTTGGAGGCATGTGGCTCCTTCAGGCTGCCTGAGCTGGTGCCAGAGAAGGAAGAGAGCCCCGTTCCAGCATAGGCTCCCTGCTCCACAGTCCTTCCAGGACTCCACTGGGGGACCATGACCCCTGACAGCTCCTCATGTGCTTCCCACCGTGTTCTCATGGTGGCCAGGCAGGGCTCCATTCTGAGGACCAAAGATCCTCACTCGCCAGGGTGGCCTGCTTAGGTGGGAACTCAGAGTCCCCTCCACCTAGTTCAGCCAAAACCAGCCCTGGGCCTTAATATTAAGATGTCCAAGTAACGAAGATACAGTTACCTCCAAATCTGGAGACTATGCCAAACCCATTGACCATGAGTCCAAGACACCAAGACAAGAAAGCATCTCATCACTAAACAGCCTGATGAATTTGGATGTCACATCTTTTGGCATTGCAGGGCACCTTTTATTGGGTAATAAAAGTCCCCTCCCCATAGAAGGTGCCCAAGGGAGCCCTAATTTGGGGTCCTGGCAGAAGCTCTGACACATCAGTGTGGCAGTCTTCTGTCAGATCAGCGGTGGCATTAGATTCTCATAGGAGCGCCAACGCCATTGTGAGCTGCACATGCAAGGGATCTAGGTGGCTTTCCTTAGGAGACTCTCAAGTCTGATGAGCCTCTCGGTGCTCCCTGCCAATTTTCTTCTGCAAAACCAGTCCCTGATGCCAAAAATGTTGGGGACCACTGCTAGAGGTGATAGGAAACCTTGATGAGGTCTCAGCACAGAAGGGAAGAATAGACCAAACATCTTTTCTTTCTTTTCTTTTTTTTTTATTTGGAGTCTCACTCTGTCATCCAGGCACTGGAGTGCAGTGACACGCTCATGGCCACCACAGCCTTGACCTTCTGGGTTCAGGTGACCCTTCTGCCTCAGCCTTTGAAGTAGCTGGGACTATAGGTGCACGCCACCACACAAGGCTAATTTTTTTTTAATTGTAGAGACAGGTCTTTCTAAGTTGCCCAGGCTGGTATTGAAACCCTAGGCTCAGGTGATCCTCTAACCTCCCAAAGTGCTGCTATTACGGGTGTGAGCCACCAAGCCCAGCAGGCAAAATATTTTTAAAAGATCACTTGCAGTGGCTCATACCTCTAATCCTTGCATTTTGAGATGCCAAGACCAGAAGGTGGCTTGAGCCCAGGAGATCAAGACCAACCTGGACAACATAGCAAGACCTCATCTCTACACAATTAAATAAAATTTTTTACAATTAAAAAAAAATTTACCCGGGCCTGGTGGTGCATGCCTGTAGTTCCCACCACTCATGAGACTAAAGCAAAAGGATCGCCTGAGCCCAAGAGGTGGAGGCTGCAGTGACCTGTGATGGTACCACTGTACTCCAGCCTTGGTGACAGTGTGAGACCCTGACCAAAAAAAAAAAAAAAAAATCACTCAGGAGCTATTGCACAAGTTCAAGCAAAAGGTCTATGGGATCCTGAATCCGGCAAGGGCATCAGGAGCAGGTAGCAAGGACTGAGAAGACAGATCAGAAAGCAGACTTTTCAGGACTTGGAACATCTGGATACTCCAGAATCCACTGGCATCCACGAACCAAGGCAAGCCTCAATTTAGCAATTGTTTCCAATGGAAAAACGGATGTCAGACATTTAATTACAGGCATACCTCGGAGATATTGCAGGTTCTGTTGCAGGCCATCACAAAAAAGTGAGCCACAAGAATATTTTTTTATTTTCCGATGCACATAAAAGTTACGTTTACACGATAGTCTTTTAAATGTACAATAGCATTATATTTAAAATAACAACGTAGATAACTTTAAAATCCTTTAGTGCTAAATTTGCTACCCATCATCAGAGCCTTCAGCGAGTCCCAGTCTCTTTGCTGGCAGAGGATCTTTTTGCTGGTGGATGATGATGGCTGCTGACTGATCGGGGTGATCGTCGGGAAAGCTTGAGTCACCGTGGCAATTCTTGAAAAGGAGACAATAATGAAGTTTGCCACATCAATAGACTCTTCCTTTCACAAGAGATTTCCCTGCACCACACAATGCTGTTTGATAACATTTGACAGACAATAGAAGTCTGTTCAAAATTGGAGTCAGTCCTCTCAAGCCCTGCAACTGCATTATCAACTAAGTTCGTGTGATATTCTAAATCTTTTGTTGCGATGTCAACAAGGCTTACGCCATAAGGAGATTCCCTCTCAGAAAACCCCTTTCTTTGCTTATCTGTAAGAAGCAGCTCCTCACCCATTCTAGTTTGATCAGGAGATGAGAACAATTCAGCCCCGTCTCCAGGCTCCACTTCTCATTCTAAATGCCAAGCCTCATGGATGGACTTCCTCCCCTGAAGTCTTGAAGCCTTCAAAGTCATCCATGAGGCTTGGCATAAACTTCTTCCAAACTCTGGTTAATGTTGACATTTTGACTCCTTCCACGGATCAAGAATGTGTGCAATGGTGTCTAGAATGACGAATCCTTTCCAGGTGTACTATTTACTTTGCGCAGATCCATCAGAGCAATCACCATCTCTAGCAGCTGTAGCTTTATGGTATATTTCTTTAAAATAAGAGTTGAAAACTGGCTATTTGCCATTGCCTTACTAGACACTGGTGTGGCCATGGGCTCTTTGAGCTATGACTATCACCATGCTTCTTCGCTTTGGCTCCCCTTCCTAACTTGGGGAGGTGAATCTTCTTTCTCTCTCTCTCTCTCTCTCTCTCTCTCTCTCTCTCTCTCATTTACTTTAAATAAACTATCTTTTTTAATCTAAAAAATAAAAATAAATAAGAGTTGAAAATTTAAATTATTTCTTCACCCATGGACTACAGAATGGAAACTGTTAGCAGACACAAAAACAATATTCATTTTCCTACACATCTCCCTCAGAGCTCTAGGATGACTGGGTGAATTGTCAAATCGCAATACTCTGTAAGGAATCTTTTTTCTGAGAAGCAGGTCTCCCTGCGGGGCTTCAAATATTCAGTAAACCATACTTTAAGTGAATATGCTATCTTCCAGACTTCATTGTTTCATTTACAGGGCACAGGGAGAGTAGATTTGTCTTCGTTCTTAAGGGCCCTATAGTTTTCTGAATGGTCAATGAACATTGGCTTCAACTTCAAGTCACCACCTGCTTTAACCCCTAACAAGATAGTCAGACGGTCCTTTGAAGCCAGGCATTGACTTCTCTCTAGCTATCAAAGTTCTAGATGGCATCTTCTTCTAATTAAAGACTGTCTCACCTGCTTTGAATATCCGTTGTTTAGTGTGGCCACCTTCCTCGATGACCTTAGATCTGGATAACTTGTTGCAGCTTCTTCATCAGCACTTGCTGTTTCACTGTTTCACTTTGCCCTTTTTTTCTAAGTGGGAGTCTCATTCTGTCACCCAGGCTGGAGGGCAGTGGTACACTCATGGACTGCCGCAGCCCCGACCTGCCGGACTCCAGCGATTCTTCCGCCTCAGCCTTCTAAGTGGCTGGAACTACAGGCACGCACCACCACACCCGGCTAATTTTTTGATTTATTGTAGAAACAAGGTCTTGCCAAGTTGCCCAGGTGGGCCTCGAACCCCTGGGCTCAGACGATCTTCTCACTTCAGCCTCCCAAAGTGCTGGGATTATAGGCAAGAGCCATCGTGCCCGGCAGGCTTCTCTCCTTAAACCTCATGAGCCTACCCCTGCTGTCTTCCAACTTTTCTTTTGCGGCTTCCTCATCTCTCTAGACCACCCTAGGATTGAAGAGGGTTAGGAATTTGCTTTGCGTGAGGCTCTGGCTTTAAGGGAATGCTGTGGCCGGTTTGATCTCTCCAGACCACTTTGACTTTCTGTATGCCAGCAATAGGGCTGTTTCACTTTCTTATCACTTGTGTGTTCACCGGAGCAGCTCTTGCAGTTGCCTTTAAGAGCTTGCCTTCGCAAGCCGGGCTCGGTGGCTCAGCCTGTAGTCCTGCACCCTGAGAGGCTGAGGTGAGTGGACTACCTGAGCCTGCAGGTTCAAGAACTGCCTGGGCAACTTGGTGAGACCTCATCTCTACAATAAATCAAAAAATTAGCCGGACGTGGTTGCGCGTGCCTGTAGTTCCAGCTACTCGGAAGGCTGAGGCGGAAGGATCGCCGGAGCCCGGCAGGTCGAGGCTGCGGTGGCCGGGAGCAGCCACTGCGCTCCAGTCTGGGCGATGGAGTGAGACTCCAACTCAAAAAAAAAAGAAAAGAACTTGCCTTTGCATCCACAGCTTGGCTGACTGGTCCAAGAGGCCTAGCTGACTCCGCCTGTCTCCACTCTGCTGAATCATTTCTAGCTCTTGCTTTAAAGTGAGGGACACGTGGCTCTTCCTTTCCCTTAAACACTTAGGGACCATGCGAACCGGCCTAATTTCAGTATTGTTGCATCTCAGGGGCCAGGGAGAGGAAGCAAAATGGGGAAATAGCCAGCCGGTGGGGGAGTCAGAACACACAGGTATCGACTAAGTTTGCCAGCTTACAAGGGTGCAGCTCGTGGCGCCCCAAAAAAACTACAATAGTAACATCAAAGGTCACCAATCACAGATATAAGAATCATGGAAAAGTGTGAAACACTGCGAGAATGACCAAAACGAGACACAGAGACACAAAGTGAGCACATGCGGTTGGAAAAACGACACCCACAGACTTATTTCAGGCAGGGTTGCCATAAATCTTTAGTTTATTTCAAAGGGAAAAAAGCAATATCTGAAAAGTACCATCAAGCACAGCGCAGTAAAAGCAGACAGCCCGTGCGTTCGGCTCGGCAACTGTAGCTGGGCTGAACCAGGAGGGAGTGCATCCTGTGTGGTTTCTGGTCCAAGCAGGGCAGCATTCAGGGGTCTCCCCGACCGCACTCCCTGGCACGGCCGCCCCAGGAAGGGCTGAGACCCGGCGGCCACACTGGAGCCCACGGGCCCCTCTGAGGAGAGGAGGCGGGCGCACGTGGCCACGGCTGTCTCCCCGGCCCTTTCTGTTCCAGCAGCCGCATTCCAAAGACTAATGAGAACAAGGTGCAACGTGGTTTAACAATTTTGATACATTCCTTAGCAAAACATAATTTCTTTCAAAACACAGAGACCGAGTTACAGTGACTCCACCAGGCAAGACACATGTCAGGGAAAAGGCATGAGAAAATTTGGCAGGTATGTCTAACGTGTCAATAAATTAAACTAAGTTTATTTTCACAAAACCAAATGGTTAGACTTGCTCATGGTTTCCTACCAAGAAGTAAGAATTACTCTCTAGAGAGAGTAATCAAAGTGCAATTAGACCAGTCCTGGAATTTTTTTAAGCATACTATCCGCTCTTCACACATGATTGAGCTTTCATTTTTAGCACAGATCCTTAACTCAGAGAAACAGTAATGGGCTTTTCTAGGTTAGGGTCCTTCTGTGATAACATGCAATCAAAGCACAGATTAAAAAATAATAATAATAAAGCAATCGGTTTACAGTTAAGATCAATGTCCTTCACAATATATCCATTCATTTGTTCATTTAACAAATAATAACCTTGTTTATTGGGTTGATCTCTTGCAAATGCAGACAAATAGAAAAGCTTTTTTCCAAATAATGGTAATAATTTTTAGCCCCTGGGCAGGAATTTATCACTCTGAGGATATTCCATTAAAGTCCTATTTGAGTAAAAAGGAACTATTGTAACAAGGTAAATCCCTATTTTCAAAATGTAGCCAATACCAGAGAAACCAACAATGGAGGAAGATATAATTTTTTTTTTTTTTTTTTTTTGAGTTGGAGTCTCACTCTGTCGCCCAGACAGGAGTGCAGTGGCCGCTCCCGGCCACCGCAGCCTCGACCTGCTGGGCTCCGGCGATCCTTCCGCCTTAGCCTTCCAAGTAGCCAGAATTACAGGCATGTGCTACCATGCCTGGCTGATTTTTTGATTTGTTGTAAAGAGGAGGTCTCGCTGCCCAGGCAGGTCTCGAACCTGCAGGCTCAGGCAATCCACTCACCTCAGCCTCCCAAAGGTGCGGGATGACAGGCTGAGCCACCGAGCCCGGCGGAAGATATAATTTTTAAACAAACCAGACTGAAGATGCACAACAGAGATTTGCCCCAGAAAATGGCATAGAAACTTGACCCTATAAAAAGAAGTGACGCTTTTTTCCTGTGGCCTAGCAGAACTGAAATTATCTTCTCCAAAAATGAATACCCCACCATTTACAAAGAGTAAAAAGACTTTTGCCTACAAATACAAAGGGGACCCCCAAAACCACAATTTATAAAAAATGATGTGTTCATTCTTACACGTTCAAACTTCAGTCACCTTCAAAGTAATCCCCATTGGATGCAATACACCTATCGAGACGCTTTTTCCACTGCTTAAAACAGTTTTTGCGAACTTGTCAATTTAGATGCCTTTTGGTGCTTCTGCCACTTTTTGTTTTGCCTCTTCCACATGGGCAAAAGGTTTCCCTTTGAGGGCTTTTTCCATCCAGGGAAACCAAAAACAGTCACTCAAGGAGAGACTGAGTGAATAGAGAGGGTGGTGGGTCATGGGGGTCGTGCTGTTTTTACTCAAAAACTGCTGAACACTCAGCATGGAGTGGTCAGGTGCGTTGACATGGTGGAAGAACCAGTCACCCATTTGCCACACCTCGGATGTTTCTTCCTCAAATCGTGACACAGTCTTCCCAAAACTTCCAGATAAAAACTTTGGTTGACCGTTTGATCCAGAGGAACAAATTCTGAGTATACTATGGGTTCAACCTTCAAAAGACAATTCTGGGTTTTTCTGGGTCTTCCCCTCATATCTACAAAGCTTTAGAAAGAATCAATAGTAAGACAGGAGGAGGAAAAGACTGTCACATACAGCTGTGTGGGTTGTATACTGCACAAGGACGACACATCTAAGAGAGCACTACCCACTCCAAAGACTGCCAATTGTGTATTTATTCTGACAGTGAAGGGGATCTAATAAAGGGATCTAATAATATCAGCATGACAATTTTCTGAGAGATGGAAGTAAAATGCATTGAGGAGGGGGTGCCTGTCTCTAATTTGCACAAAGGCCTCCTGTGGGCTTGCAAGAGCCCTGACAGAGAAAATAAGAGTTTCTACATGAAACACAATTGAGGTGATTTTTGGAATGAGTCCACTTTTCCACTCAATGCCGGGCACACAAACACTCCATAAATGCTCATTAAATAAACAAAGGCCTCCAAGGTGACTGTCAGGCATAGCCAACTCAGGTGATCAAGCAGGACTGAAGACAGGGTCATGATTTCATTGCTGTAGAAGCTGGTTATCGGCCAGGCATGGTGACTCAAGCCTGTAATCCCAGCACTTTGGGAGACAGAGGTGAGAAGATTGCCTGAGCCCAGGGTTTGAGACCAGCCTGGGCAACTTGGCGAGACCTCATCTGTACACTAAATCAAAAAATTAGCCAGGTGTAGTAGCACATGCCTATAGTTCCAACTCCTTGGAAGGCTGAGGCGGAAGGATCGTCTGAGCGCAGCAGATTGAGGCTGCGGTGGCCATGAGCAGCGTGCCACTGCACTCCAGCCTATGCGACAGAGTGAGACTCCAACACAAAAGAAAAAAAGAAGAAGAAGCTGGGTTATCATTAACCATAATACTATAAGAAAAGGATTGGCAGTAGCAGGATACTGCCGGGGTCGGGGGCAGAGAACACAACATCAATAAGGGTACCTGATCTCAAACCAGGCCAAGTGGGGACCAAAGGGAGGTCCAAATTTTACCTGTACAACATCCACTTGTATGCCTAATCCTGAATTGTATCCCATATCTTTAAAAAATATATATTTGTTTAAAAAAAGAAGCTGGCTATCTCAGCACAGAGAAGAACCATGAGACCTCAGATCATACCCCTTAACTAAGGGAGCCACGTGTTTCCTCCCCTCTTCCTCACACCTGGAAAAGACAACGCTCATGCCTATAATCCCAGCACTTTGGGAGGCTGAGACGAGAGGACTGCCTGAGCCCACAGGTTTGAGACCAGCCTAGGCAACTTGGTGAGACCTCATCTCTACAATAAATAAAAAAATTAGCCTGGCATGGTGGTGCATGCCTGTAGTTCCAGCTACTTGGAAGGCTGAGGTAGAAGGATTGTCTGAGCCCCGCAGGTCGAAACTGCAGTGGTTGTGAGTGTACCACTGCCCTCCAGCCTGGGCGATGGAGTGAGACTCAAACTAAAAAAAAAAAAAAAGACAACACTAAGATGACAGAATTATAGTTGGTAGAAATCCTGATTCCTCAGTTACTGCACAAAAAAGAACTCTGATTTTGCATGACTAAGAAACAATCCTTTTTTATAACTGAGATTTCAGGCCAGGTGCAATAGCTCACACCTATAATCCCACACTTTGGGAGGCCGAGGCAGGAGGATTGCTTGAGCCCAGGAGTTCAAGAACAGCCTGGGCAACATAGCATCCATTCAGGGAGAAAAGCATCCATTCAGATTTCTCTAGGTATCCTAAACTATGAGTCACCCGCCCCCCAAATGTCCTTCCGAACTGAGGTGAGCAGAAATATTCCTAATTAGACATTGAGGAATGTCTTAATGCATATGTATTAGGTTAGGCTGTATGCACAAGGCTAATAAAACTTCAGCTTACATCTGTATAGCATTCTACAGTTTATTAAGTTCTCTCATATACATTAATCATGGCAAAGCTGTGCATTTTATATGCTGAATGTATATTTTATAAAGCACTTGGGCCCTTTGGATAATCAGTGTATATACTATATCCATGCCCACTGGATGTAACTCGGAGTCTAATGCTATTGTTTTAAATTATTACAGCGATGTAAATCGCTGTATCTTTACTTTTATACTATATTAGTAACCACCTTTATGATTTATATGAGGCTGAGTACTTTGTTGGGAATAAAATGCCTAATTAGAACTAAACTCCTATGGGAAAATATTCGCTTTATAATGATTCGCTTTACATTGGCCTCCAGATCACATAGTGACCCAAATCATGGTGTAACCAAACATAGTTTGTGAAAATAATTATTAATCGGAGGGGTATAAAAGCCTTTGGAAATTTCCTCTAGTGTTTTGAACTTTCCCCTGTGGAATCTGTACCTTTTTATTTTTAATAAGGAATAAGATCATTTTACTTTAAGGGCACAAAAAAAAAAAACCTGTTCTAGAATGAATTATATTGGTTATAATAAGCCATGAATGATCTCTCTCTCTCCAATCGTCCATCATTATTTTATGGAAAATGGCAAATATCCCACCTCCTTTTAATGGAATCATCTGAGAATGGTTTTGAGATCAGAAAATTAATAAAACAAATAAAATGATGCCAAAATGTAACATTCTATGCCTCTTTCTTTTCCTACCCCATTGCTTTTTAAGTGAAACTGGAGAGGGGATCCCTCATCAGATACCAAACGACTAATTCAATTAAGCTCAAACTGAAGTCCTATTTTATATGGATATTAATACTGTCTGCATGGATGTTTATAAAGAGCTTTGAGATTTTTGTGTTATTGATATTATCTGAACCCTAAGTGCTCAAATTGCCATAGTTATAAGTGTAGATTTATCACAGAGAACTTCAAAAATATACATTTAATTTATACAAACGATTAGTCCATAATTAAATAACACAAGCTATAGTAAAATTTACTTTTTTAGCCATTATGCACATACATATACCCGCTTCATGATACTTCATTCTTCAAATGTTCAGTGTTTAAAAAAAATAAAATAAACAATACCTAAGTTATACAATCACCCAAAGAACTAAGAAGTGAAACATCAAATTCATTTCAGACCAGGTTGAAATAAAGTTTTTAATCTGAACTGTGTCACTTAAAGGTTCTCCGCATGTAGGTGGCGGGCAGCTTTCTACAGTCTACAACTTGAGGGGCACAAGGAGCTATTTTCCTGTCCGTAAGTAGCCTCCACATCATACCTGAAGTGGCCAACCTCTGAGCCAGTGCTCTCGCAGATGATAACAGTTGAGGAATGGGGGAGAGGAAGGAAAGGAACTAACATCTTCTTTGTATGCACCGCATAGAGAAGGAGTTTCTGGTTGGGCACAGTGGCTCACACCTATAATCCCGACACTTTGGGAGGCCAAGGCAGGAGGATTGCTTGAGCTCACAAGTTCAAGACCAGCCTGGATGATATGGGAAGACCTCATCTCTATTTAAAAAAATCAAAAAATTAGCCAGGTATGGTGACATGTGCCTGTAGGTAGTTCCAGCTACTCAGGAGGCTGAGGTGGAAGGATCACCTGAGCCCCAAGAGGTCGAGGCCGCAGTGAGCCATGATCGTGCCACTGCACTCCAGCCTGGGCAACAGAGTGAGACCTTGACAGAAAGAAAGAAAGAGAGAGAGAGAGAGAGACAGAGAGACAGAGAGAAAGAGATGAAAGAGAGAGAGAAAGAGAGAAAGAGAGAAAAAGAGAAAGAGAAGAAGAGAGGAAGAGAGGAAGAGAGAAAGAGAGAAAGAGAGAAAGAGAGAAAGAGAGAAAGAAAGAAAGAAAGAAAGAAAGAAAGAAAGAAAGAAAGAAAGAAAGAAAGAAAGAAAGAAAGAAAGAAAGAAAGAAAGAAAGAAAGAAAGAAAGACAGCCAGCCAGGCTCAGTGGCTCAGCCTGTAATCCCGCGCCTTGGGAGGCTGAGGTGAGTGAATTGCCTGAGCCTGCGGGTTCGAGATCCGCCTGGGCAACTTGGCGAGACCTCATCTCTACAATAAATCAAAAATTAGCTGGGCGTGGTAGCGCACACCTGTAGTTCCGGCTACTTGGAAAGCTGAGGCGGAAGGATCACCGGAGCCCAGCAGGTCGAGGCTGCGGTGGCCGGGAGCGGCCACTGCACTCCAGTCTGGGCCACAGAGTGAGACTCCAACTCACAAAAAAAAAAAAGAAAGAAAGAAAAAGAGAGATAGAGAAAGACAGGGTGAGGAGAGAGAGAGAGAAACAGAGAGAAAGAAAGAGAAAGAGAGAAAGACAGAGAAAGAAAGAAGAGAGAAAGAGAAAGAAAGGAAGAGAGGAAGGAAGGAAGAAAAAGAGAGAGGAAGAGAGAGAAAAAAGAAAGAAAGGGAGGAAGAGAGGAGGAGGAAGAGGGGAGGAGGAGGGGGAGGGGGAGGGGAGAGAGAAGGAGAGAAAGGAAAGTTAGAAAGGAAAAAAGAAAAGGCCTTTCTTAGTACCTGTTATCTGAACCTTAAAACAGCCACTTGGCTGGGTATCCGCACCTGTTTTGCAGGTGTTCGGGAGAATCACCTAGCTGGCCCCAGTGTCACACAGCTACAGGCAGTGTCAGACCGAAGATACCGCCACCTCCCACACACAAAGCAAGACTCATGGACTTTTTTTTCCTGACAGCTACCAAATGTCCTACACCCTGCTTCCTATGGCCTACAATGGCAGGAGCTTAAAACTAGAGAAATCAATCGTTGTTCAGAGGGTATCACAAACAACAAAGGCTCGCAGATAAAATGACTACCTGAGAGAGACTAGGGCTCAGCCTGTTGGCACACGTGAACCTCAGAGGGTGGGACAGCTTGACAGATAGCGTGTTGCCAAGTGCTTTGCCAGAAAATGGAACCCCTCATTAGAACTAGATTCCGACGGGGAAAGTATGATTGGCTTTATACTATGGCTTCCAGATTTTTTTTTTTTTTAAGAGGCAGGATATCTCACACTGTCGCTCACACTGGAGTGCAGGGGTGCAATCGTAGCTCACTGTAGCTTCAACCTCCTGGGCCCAAGGGCTCCTCCTGCCTCAGCCTCCTGAGTAACTGGGATTGCAGACACCCACCACCACACCTGGCAGGGTTTTTAATGTTTACATTTTTGTAGAGAAGGGGTCTCTCGGCATTGCCCATGTGGGTCTTGAACTCCTGGCCTCAAGCGATCCTCCGACTTCAGCCTCCTAAAGCACCTAGTCTGCCTTCAAGATCTTACGGGCCCCAAAACGCGGCTGAACAGGCTCCTGGAACAATTTGACAAGGCACCACCAAGTTGAAAAGTGGTCAAGGGATGAGCAAGTCAGAGAGTCTACGGAATGATAACAATAAAGGGTGCCGTATGTGAAGGTCTCCCCAAAACAACAGGGACCATGTAATCAGAAGAACCCAATGAGATAGGTATGATTTCTCACATCATTCCGTTCCACAGATGAGGAAATTAGGCTGAAAAAACTCATAACGTTGGCCTGCTTCCCACCAGGTATTACTTTCCCAGGGCTGTCATAACAAAATACCATGAGCCAGGTGGCTTAAGCAACAGAGGTGTATTGTCTCACAGTTCTAGGGGCCGGAAGCCCAAAGTCAAGTGTCATTTCCACCTCAGGGCTGCAAGAGAGAATCTGCTCCATGCCTCGCTCCTACCTTCTGTGGCTCTTCCTTGGCTTGTTGACGTCCATCTCCCTTGGTTTCACATTGGCTTCCCTCTGTACAAGTCTCTGTATCCAAATTTCCTCTTTTAATAAAGACGGCAGCCATACTGGATTGGGGTTTATGCTAATGAACCTCATGTTACCTTGATTATCTTTTGTTGTTGTTGTTGTTGTTTGTTTTAATTTCTTTTGTTGTTGTTGTTGTTGAGTTGGAGTCTCACTCTGTCACCCAGGCTGGAGGGCATGCTCACAGCCACCGCAGCCTCAACCTGCTGGGCTCAGGCGATCCTTCCGCCTCAGCCTTCCAAGTACCCGGAACTACAAGCACCAGTAAGTTCATTTTATTTTAAAGATGTGGGGTACAATTCAGGATACCATGATTATCTTTGTAAAGACCCTTTTCCAAACAAGATCACATTTTGAGGCCAGGGTAATTAAGACTTTGATATCTTTGTGGGGGTTAGGGGGGGCACAATTCAGTTCATAACACACAGTTAGGAAATAGTCAGGCTGTGTCCAATTAACCATTCCCCTTAAACCTGGAACTTCCTCAGGGAGCCAAGCCCACTCCTGTGAAGAGCAAAAAGACCACCAAGTGAGTGTGCTTGGAGAGCAAAGCAGATAGGCCGAATGCAGTGAAGCTGAGGGGAGATCACAGCCATGTCAGGAGCACTAATGACTTAAGAAAAATGTAGAGATGGGATCTCTCTCTGTTGCCCAGGCTGGAGAGCTATGGTGCCATTATAGCTCGCTGCAGCCTCAGACTCCTGGGCTCAAGCTACCCTCTCACCTCAGCCTCCGGGTAGCTGGGACTGCAAGTGTGCACCGCCATACCCAACTCATTTTTTGTATTTTTGGTAGAATCAGGAGTTCACTAATGTTGCCCAGGCTGGTCTCGCACTCCAGGCCTCAAGAGATCCTCCACCTTGGCCTCCCAAAGCACTGGGATTACAGGTGTGAGCCACTGAACCCAGCCTGAAAATTTTATTTTTAAGATTGCCCCACACACCTGTTGAGGACTTGTCCGTGACCACACCTGCTAGGTGGGCAGGGCTTGCCAATGCCCTGCAGAAACTACAGGGCTCAATCAGCCTCGTCCTCATCCCTCAGACAGCTTTCCATCTGGTGGTTTGGCCGGCGTGGAGGGTGAGAGGGTGCTCAGACATGACACTTGAAATCCCCATAGGGAAAGGCATCACACATCAAAGCCCCTTCTTGTACAGGAAAGTTACAAGGTATATTGTGCTATGAAAATATAGGGCAGCGTGACTTTCATTCAGACTCTGGATGGCTTCAAGAGAGAACAGACTCTGCTGTGGGCAGAATTTCAACAGAAAGCGAATTAAAGTAAAAATACAGAAGGCAAAAAAAACCAACAGTCATCTAGGGCTTCATATGGAGACCCTGTGTTGAGGGCTGTCACGTAAACAACCATACTCAATCCTTAAAATAAACCCTATGCAATAGGTATTATTATCCCCAATGTTCAAGTAAAGGAGCTGAAGCTTGGGAAATTCTGGGAAGGAGGATAAGGCCAGAATCCTAATCTCCAATTCAGCTAGAAACCAAAGGTCTTAGATGGCACAGAACTCAGGTAGCTGGCTGGAAAGAGACTGAAAAGAAAGGCAAGCCTACAAAATAAGCCACCTGGCCTGAAAAAGTTTTGCATCTTCTTATCATTTCGGACATGAAAACAAATGCAAAGCATGGTCCAGAATGCAAAAAGCAGAGAATCCTTTCATCTAAAAATATTAAGTCTAGTTAGATTCACTGCATTAAAGTAAAATAGATTGCTACAGCCAAGTAGAAAAAAATTTCAGAAAGGTGTAAAGTTGGTCATGTTTAAAAACGGAAGTTACCACGCAGCCATTGAGAGGAGTTGTGCATATGTGGGTGTGTTTGTGTACGTGTGTTTTTACATGTACTTTTTTTCCCCGAAGTCATTAAAACCTCAGAAAAAGTTTGTGACAACAATGTGCCATGTATGTAAAAGATGGATGGGTTAAAGTTACTGTTTTCTTAGGATCTGTCTGGCATTTGACAGCCACGCACCAGTGAGCTATCTGGAAAGATTTAGGACTTTTGCTGGAAAATTATTTATTAGTTGTTATTTATACTACGTGCTCACTGGTAGACCACCCAGTGCTGTAACAATAAAAGCAGTCACGCTGCATCTCTCCAAAACAAGCAAAAGACTGAGGGGGCTGCCTCTGGGTATCACCACTGAAGGATGTGGCTTCCGGCGGGGAAGTATGTGATATGTTTTGAAGGTGCTGCAGTTCTAACAGAGACCTGGGAAATGGATGCCGCCCAGGCTCAGTAGGAAAGTGTTCTGCTCTGGGTCAGCAGTCCTCCTCTTCAGCCTCAGTCCTGTCATCTGTAGGATAAAAAAAAGCCGGGGGAGGTCTCTCAGATCCCTTCCCCTCTGAATGCTGGGTTTTAAGACTGAAAGCTCTTAGCAGTTCCACATGAACCCTAGGATGCGAACTGGGACTAATCTCAGTGCCTGGGGGCCTCAGGGGCTGACAGGCTGCCAGCGTCTCTCCTGCCTCCCAGTTTGTCTTGTTAGTGAGCTCACAGGACATGTTTGAACATTCTTAAAGGCCTCAAAAGAAAAGCTCATTGTACAGTGTTTAATTTTATTAAATATGCCAAGGCTGTGGTTCCACTCGATCATCCAAAAAGAGATTGAGTTTTTCTTTTTGAAATGTAGAAGGTAACTATAGAATGCCGCATTTCTACTACTTATGCTTATTTAAATAATTATAAAATGGATTGATAAAGCAAGATTCTCCCTGCTCCCCACCCCGAAAGAAAAAAAAAGCCTTTGAGAATTTCTATTTTTTGTGAGCAATATATCTAAAAATGTAATCAACCTGAGAGTCTCTCTGATTTGGGGGTGTCAAATAAAAAAAATTAATCAAACTAATGCAGGCACACAAATAACTTTTCCTTTGGTATACGGGATTATTTCACATTAATTCTCTTCTTTCTAGTGATCAATATCTCTTTCCTAGGCTGAACCTGGCATCAGCCAAAACCTCATTTGGGGAATAATTAACTTACTCAGGAAGCTTCCCAGGGCTCTTAGTTCAGCCTCCTATTCTTTCAAGTGTGAAGTGGTTACAGGACTCCAGGAAGAGTCTGAACATCCCCCTCCCATGACATCATCAACCTATCAACAGCCCCTATCCTACTCCGCCTGCCAAGTTCTCTTTAAAAACCTTATCCGCTGAATCTTCCAGGAGGCAGATTTGAGTGATTTCTCCTGCCTCCTCACTTAGCTGTTCTGCTAAATTAAATTCTTTCTCCCTTGTTATTGCTACGTCAGTTTTGGTTTCCTGGGCAGCAGGCATATGAACCTGGTTTGGCTGTACCAATCTTAACAGTATTAAGTCTTCCAACTCATCAACATGGATGTCTTTCCATTTCTGTGTCATCTTTGATTTCTTTCCACAAAGTTTGTTTGTTTGTAAGCATGAAAGTCTTTTGTGGCCAGGTGCAGTGGCTCAAGTCTGTTATCCCAGCACTTTGGGAGACTGAGGTGAGGGCATTGCCTGAGCCCACGGATTCGAGAACAGCCTGGACAACTTGGCGAGACCTCATTTCTACAACAAATCAAAAAATTAGCTGGGCGTGGTAGCGTGTGCCTGTAGTTCCGGCTACTTGGAAGGCTGAGGCGGAAGGATTGCCTGAGCCCAGCAGGTCAACGCTGGGGTAGCTGTCAGCGTGCTACTGCACTCCAGCCTGGGCAACAAAGTGAGACTCCAACTCAAAAAAAAAAGTCTTTTTTTTATGTTCAGCAATCCTCATAGACACATAGGTTCTTTAATAATAAGTGCCCTAAACATTCTTCTCAGACCTAGAAAAAACAACACAGGAATTCATATGGAAACACAAATGACCAAGAATAGCCAGAACAATCCTCAGCAAAAAAAAAACAAAGCAGGTGGTATCACACTACCAGACTTCAAACTTTACTATAAAGCTACAATCATCAAAACAGCTTGGTATTGGTACAGGAACAGGCATATAGACCAATGGAATAGAATTGAGATTCCAAAAGCAAAACCTCAATTTCTCAACCAACTCATCTTCGACAAAGCCTCCACCACCTACCACTGGGGAGAGGAGAACCTATTCAGTAAATGGTGCTGGGAAAACTGGCTGACCACATGCAGAAGATTGAAACAGGACCCCTATCTATCCCCATACACAAAAATTAACTCTAAATGGATCAGAGACCTCAAACCATAAGAACCTTAGAAAATGAAGGACATACCCTCGTGGAAATTGGAACTGGCATCCAATTCCTGAACAAAACCTGAAACCCACAGGCCATAACTGACAAGCTTCTGCAAAGCCAAAGAAGCCATCAAGAGAGCAGGGAGACAGCCTACAGACTGGGAAAAAGTATTTGCCAACTCCAGGTCTGACAAAGGCTTAACATCTTGGATCCTCAAGGAACTCAAATGTGCAGAAAAGAAAAAAATAAACAGCCCCATTATAAAATGGGCAAAAGATATGAACAGACACTTCTCAAAGGAAGACATCCGAGCAGCCAACAGACACATGAAAAAATGCTCAACCTCACTAATCATCAGGGAGATGCAAATCAAAACCACACTGAGATACCACCTAACTCCAGTCAGAATGGCCATTGTCAATAACTCAAAAAATAACAGTTGCTGGAGAGGGTATGGCGAAAAGGGAACACTTCTACACTGGTGGTGGGAGTGCAAACTTGTGCAACTTCTGTGGAAAACAGTATGGAGATTCCTAAAATCTCTAAATATTGACCTCCCATATGACCCCGCAATCCCCCTACTGGAAATATACCCTGAAGAACTCAAATCACTCTATAGAAAAGACCTGCACACGTATGTTTATTGCAACACTGTTCACAATAACAAGAACCTGGAAGCAACCATGCTGTCCATCAAAAGAGGACTGGATTTAAAAAACGTGGTACATATACACGATGGAATACTACGCAGCCATAAAAAAGAACAAAATCATGAATTTCGCAGCAACCTGGATGGAACTAGAGTCTATAATACTGAGTGACCGCTCACAGAAACAAAGCTCTGAGTATCACATGTTCTCACTCATATAGCAGACCTTGAACATCCATCGTAATACTATAAGAAAATGACTGACAGTGGTGGGAAACTATGGGGGGGAAGGGAAGGGAGATGGGATTAACGGTAGTAAATATCTGTCTGGGGACGGGGAGACACCTCTTATCAACAAGGGTGCCTGAACGAATCATATTTGTATACCTAACGCTTAACTGTACCCCACAATATCATAATAAAAAATATTGATTAAAAAATTAATTAATTAATTAATTTTAAATTTTTTTTTAATTAAAAAAATAATAAGTGCCCTGGAAGTCTTTTTCCTAATGCAGTGGCACAACCTCCTTAGTTGTTAGAAACCTGTATTAAAGAGCGCCTGTCAGACCTCATCTCGACAATAAATCAAAAAATCAGCCGGGCATGGTAGCGCACGCCTGTAATTCCAGCTACTCGGAAGGCTGAGGTGGAAGGACCGCCGGAGCCCAGCAGGTCGAGGCTACAGTGGCCAGGAGCGGCCACTGTACTCCAGTCTGGGCGACACAGTGAGACTCCAACTCAATAAAATAAATAAATAAATAAATAAATAAATAAAATTAGGAGGACAGACACTGAGTATAGAATCTGAAATTTCAAGATTGGAAAGTTTGTCAAGTATAAACCTTTGATGTCACAAGACAGGATCACAAGTCATTTAGCCAAAATGGCAATTCATTTTTTTGTTTGTTTGTTTTGGTTTTGGTTTTTTTTTGAGGTGGAGTCTCACTCTGTCACCCAGGCTGGAGTGCAGTGGCATACTCACAGCAACCCCAGCGTTGACCTTCTGGGCTCCAGCGATTCTTCTGCCTCAGCCTTCCACGTACCTGAAACTACAGGCACACACTACCATGCCCGGCTAATTTTTTGTTATTTTTTATTTATTGTAAAGATGAGGTCTCACCAAGTTGCCTGTGCAACAGGAAATCCACTCGCCTCGGCCTCCCAAAGTGCTGGGATTACAGGCTGAGCTGCCGAGCCCAGCCAATAATTCAAAGATTTTAAAAGGCAAAGACATTTACTCTTTGATACAGAAGATTCATTTCTTAAACAGTAAGAACAAAGAAAGACAGTGTAAGATTAACCAAATGTGTCTGTCTCCCATGTTTTTCCCAGCTTATTCAAAAGAAAAACCGATCTGTTGTTATCTCCTGAAAATATAAGAAAATCTTATTCAAAAGAGAAAGTCAAATTTTATCTTTGCGTTAGTGTATTGTTACGTCAAAACTAATTTTAATAAAAACGTATCAACAAATCTATATAATTGTAATCATTTTGACCAGAAGATTTTTATGAACTTATTATAATTTTTATAATTTTCTATTAGAGAACAGACCAATGTTCCAAGGAAATCCTATTATTCTGACATAGGGGTTCAGACTTGGGCCTTGCATCAGTGTTTTTTATATTAAGGTTTAATTTGTAGACAAACTTTGAATTAATTTTCTCTCTCAAAATCAGCCCTTACAATCTCACATGCCCACCTCTTCTGTGATAGTCCCTAGGCCTAAAGAGATGGAGTAACTTTGACTTCTGGCCCTGTGTTTCAAAAAGGCAGTTCGTGTTAATTGCCTCCTGTTCCCTGGCCTGAAGATGAGGTCCTGACTGGTGTGATTTAGCAATAGTCACTGCCTTTTTCATTCCCAGGAGCCAAAGCCCTGTAACTTAGCATGAGGATTAGTTAACAGGACATTTATTAAAGACATAAAAGACTCCAAACATTTGATTAAAACAGAATCCCAGATCACTATAAAATAATGTCTATTTATGTATACAGGTGATCAACAAAACTTTAAAAACAATATCAAAAGTTACATGACTGCAAAAATCTAAATTCTTTACAACCTCAGTTTTTCTAAACAGTCAAAAACCTGATAATAACATAGGCTTTACCCTGACAAAACATAAAATCTGACCTTAGGTCATTTGCTAAGAGGATAACCTGGGTGTTAAATCTGATGAGAAGAGTGCTTGAGTTAATCAGTCACAGAGAGAGTGTAACCAAGGTTATGTGTAAATATATGACTCGGTAACAGCATGAAAAGTTTTCTGGTTACATGGAACAATTCAGACATATCAAGAAATGCCAAGAGGCCCGGCACAGTGGCTCATGTCTGTAATCCTAGCACTTTGGGAAGTGAAGGAGAGAGTGTTGTCTGAGCCAGGGGTTCGAGGCCAGCCTGGGCAACTTGGCGAGGTCTCATCGCTACAATAAATCAGAAAATTAGTCAGGTATGGTGGCACATGCCTGTTGTTCCAGCTACTTGGAAGGCTGAGGCAGAAGGATCGCTGAGCCCAGCAGGTTGAGGCTGCAGTAGCTGTGAGCGTGCCACTTGCACTCCAGCCTGGGAGACAGAGTGAGACTCTGAAGAAATGCCAAGAGTACAGAATCAGTTATTTTGGAGGAAAACATTGTTTTTTTAGATCTTTATAATAAAACATTTTAGTATCAGGCCACAACAGCAGTTAGTACCATAGAAAGAACGAAAAAATTACAGGAGTGGACAAAAAGATTCAGGAGAAAGTCATCATTTCAGGCTTTTTCAAGAAGAGAAACCTGAGCATAGTGGCTCATACCTGTAACCCTGCACTTTGGGAGGCTGAGGCAAAAGGATTGCCTGAGCCCAGGAGTTTGACATCAGCCTAGGCAACTTGGTGAGACCATGCCTCTACAATAAATAAATTTTTAAAAATGAGCTGGACATAGTGGTGCATACCTGTAGTTCCAGCTACCTAGAAGGCTGAGGCAGAAGGATCACCTGAACCCAGAATTTTGAGACTGCAGAGCCATGATTGTGCTACTGCACCTTATCCTGGGCAATAGAGTGAGACTCTGACTCAAAAAGAAAAAGAGAGAGAGAAAGCTGAAAGCAGAAAGGCATGGCAAAAGTCAAACATCTGAAAATTTTATTAAGAAATCAATAAAGAAAACCTTGTTTTATAATTTCCTGTTAATTAAAATCTATTTAATCATATTCAAAATTACTTTCATAAGTTCCGTTTTTGTTTTTCTTTTTTTTGATTTGGAGTCTCACTCTGTCACCCAGGTTGGAGTGCAGTGACATGCTGCTCACGGCCACACCAGCATCGACCCACGGGGCTCAAGCGATCCTTCCGCCTCAGCCTTCCAAGTGGCTGGAATTACAGGCACGCACTACCATGCCTGGCTGATTTTTTGGTTTATTGCAGAGATGAAGTCTCGCCAAGTTGCCCAGGCTGGTCTCAAACCCGTGGGCTCAGGCAATCCTCTCACCTCGGCCTCCCAAAGAGCTGGGATTATAGGCGTGAGCCACCGCTCCCAGCCTCATAAATTCCATTGAAATAACTCGATCACAATTTATATAAACCACTTATAACATGTTTGGACTTTCTGATCTGCCCTATATTTCTCTCTTTTTTAAGAAATAACCTTTTTATTTTAGGACAAAAATTCACTTTGCCAACTCTATATTTATAACCATTTCGTTTTCATTTCTTCAATTTTAAATTTTTATTTTCATTACTTTCATTTTTAAAAAGCTTAAAAGCCCTCTCAACTAGGCAAATTTCCTCTCCCCTTAACAAAAACCCCATTCCCACGTCTTCTTATAATTTTATACCAAACATATCTTTTTTGTCCTTATGCATTTTATATGTAAAATTGTTTTTTCTTACATCTGATAGTTTTAATTACATGTGTCAATTATAATGTTAACTCTTAGTGACTCTCATTTTTCATGGAAAACCTAGGAGACAAGCAATTTTAATCATGTACCAGCTGCAGAGTTTAGGGCAGGGGACAGTGTCTGGGTCCAGGCTTCGTATCTCTTAACAACTTAAATCTAAAACCATAAATTTACAGACCACATATGCAAGTACATTAAAAGTGTTAGAAGCAAAGTCTGATATCTTAAAACATCCAGCAGAAATAATGGACAAAGAGACTCAGACAAAATGTCTAAATTAAATTCTGAAGACATCCTATTTTGCCAATAATTTAAAAACTATACTTGCTAAAGATTACTAAAATCACGTGAACTAAGAAATTTCAGTTAGCTTCTATTTTCCTGATAAAACATTTTCTCTAAGCGCTTACTTCTTTCTTTAGACCAAATAATTAGAGCTCTCTCATGCATTGTACATATATATGACACAGACATACAGTCACACAGACAAAAGCAAATCTTATATAGATTTATAAGATCAACTTTTTGCCAGTTTCAAATGTTAATTTCTCTTCTTTTTCTCAATTAGACTATCTGTTCATTACCTGTTTCACTGCTTGAGGCAACCTTAAATTTGTAATTCTAAAGTGATCATTCTTGGGTGAAACAAGACCGAGAATTTATATTTTTAAAAACACAGAATTAAGACATGAGGCCTGAAAATTATACCATAATTTGCTTAAACTAGAAAAATGGTG
Source organism: Carlito syrichta (assembly GCF_000164805.1). Classification (NCBI taxonomy): domain Eukaryota; kingdom Metazoa; phylum Chordata; class Mammalia; order Primates; family Tarsiidae; genus Carlito; species Carlito syrichta. The sequence continues at coordinate 702,921 of NW_007251299.1, forward strand.
TAAGTTAATGTTCAATACAGACAGCCAGGAAAATCACTTTAGACAAGGGTACAAAATACACATTTAAAACAGTGCAAGAGAAAGTGAAAGTTTTAGTCCTGAGCGTAATCTACCTGCTGGCCATCCTTGGGGTACCATAAGGAAGAACAGAGATTCCTCCCGGAAAGGAGTCTGGCACTTTTTTTTTCCTCCTTAAGGGATACCAGAACATTAAAGATTCCTTTAGGTTCTTTCATCAAAAGTCTCAAAAGGAAGGAGGGACAGAGAAGTGCTAATGGAGAAACAGACAAAATTAAATCCACTGAAAAAGCATAAGAACATCTCAACTGATCACCTATAGATAATGACCAAAAGATATTGTTCCCAGATAGGACACAGGAAATCAAAGGCTATCCAAAGAAAGGAAAGTAGTTGATGCCTAAGGTCACATAAAAATCAAGCCAGTAAAGGCTCATTACGTAACCAGGAGTTGAACCCAGGTCCTTGTAAGGAAAGAGCAAAAAACTGTCCACTACACTAGAGGACAGGGCTGTTGTTAGGACTTATCCCGGAAGTAATCTAGGATAGACAGTTTTGAGCTGGTCAAGAATTCTTATCATTTGCTTAACCAGAGTCCACAAAGATGGAGAAACCATAAGCCTGGCTGGTAAGAAATGCTCACCCGTAGCTGCATAATGAACATTTGTATGTCTAACCCTGAATTGTATACCACATATTTAAAATTAAAAAAAAAAAAGAAATGCCCGCCCTATTGCCAGCCTTCCAGACTCCTGTGTTCCCCTCCCTGCCACCTCCAGAAAAGCAAGACAGCCTTAGTGACCCACTCACTATGCCATAGCTGGGAGAGAGGCAAAAAAGCTTCCTAATTTTTTGTAAGACATAGCCTAAGACAGCTGCACGGGGAACCGAAATTGTATTTCCCCTTCCAGTCAGAGAGATACAACATAATCATCCGTCACACTGCTCAAAGCCTGAACTAGAATCCTGTTGTCCTCTCCCATCTTTGATCCACTCAAGGTGGGGAGGGAAGCCCTCTAACCAGGAATTCAATGAGTGGTCTCCAGGCAAGATGAAAGATCAGGTGAAAACTCTGAGTTAGACTCAACTGGGTGTCTCTCACCAGTTCCTCAGAGTTCACCAGATGGGACTGACCAAACAGACAATAAAAACGTACATACATTCAACAAACCAGAGAGAGATGAAAGGCCTTTTAAAAACCAGAGGCAGACCAGAATCAGATCAAGTGTTCTTCCTGAAAAGTTCCTGCTCTCCATCCATTTAGGGAGGTCTCCCCCCCCCCCCAGGAGTTGAACCCAGGTCCTCTGATCACCTATAGACAATGACCAAAAGACATTATCTCTTCCCAGACAGGACACAGGAAATCAAAGGCTATCCAAACAAAGGAAAGCCTTCCCTATTGCCTAGGGAGAGCAGACCCATTCAGAAGCCCAAAAAAGGGAGCTGTTAGCCAGGCTCGGTGGCTCAACCTGTAATCCCAGAGCTTTGGGAGGCTGAAGTGAGTGGATTGCCTGAGCCCGCGGGTTCGAGACCCGCTTGGGCAACTTAGTGAAACCTCATCTCTACAATACATAAAAAAAAATTAGCTGGGCGTGGTAGTGTGCGCCTGTAGTTCCAGCTACTTGGAAGACTGAGGCGGAAGAATCACCAGAGCCCAGCAGGTCGAGGCTGCAGTGACCGAGAGCATGCCACTGCCCTCCAGTCTGGATGACAGAGTGAGACTCCAACTCAAAAAATAAAAATAAAAATAAAAAAGGAGCTGTTGGTAGTGCCTTGAACACTCACCAATGCCTTCCGTTCCAGAAACTGTTTCTCCGCTATAATAAAACATGGTATTGTAGAGGGGATTAAGATAGTCAAAAGAGGCAGCTAGAGTGTGTTTCTCCTACAGAGTAAACCAAGATAAAATTTCCTCAGCACCCAGAGAGGACTGGGAACCCCCATGACTCATCAAGGCGATTATAACCACATGGTGCAAAGAAGAGAAAACCCCACTGAGCTGGGCAGGAACTAGCCAGACTCTCACCTGGATCATGGCACGAGCAGCCCCCAGACACAGTGAGGAAGGTAAGGGGAATTCAGGAATTCTGTGCTCCTGCCACAGACCCAGTGGGTCCCCTGAGCCTCACAGGACTCCAATCCCTCAAGGGCAGGGGTTCCCAAGCCCCAGGTGGTGGACTAGAGCCCATCTGTGGCACGTTAGGAACCAGAAGGCATAGCAAGAGCTGAGCAGCAGGCAAGTGGAGCTCCATCAACTGTCAGATCAGCAGCGGCATTAGACTCTCATAGGGCAAGAACCCTATTGTGAACTGTGCCTGTGATGAGATCTAGGTTGCCCCTGCTTATGAGAATGTAATGACTGATGTTCCTCCCTCCCCCTGCCATCCATGGAAAAACTGTCTTCCACGAAGCCCGTCCCTGAGGCCAGAAAGGTTGGGGACAGAACTCCTGCACTCATGCTCGCGGCAGGGCTCAGAGGTGAGGGCAAGCATCTCGCAGCCGCAGGAGGATGATGGTGGTGGCATCGGGCGTCGCCTGCGAGATCAAGAAGGAGCTGGAGAAGCTGATCTGCTGCGAGAAGACGCGCCCGCTGCTGCTGCACATCTTCGCCACCACCAGCTGCCGCCATCACCGCCGCATGGACGAGTTCTCCTGGATGGACGCAACCTTGGAAGACCTGACTAGTCTTAGTGAAGGAAGTCTAAGCAGAAGCTAGCAAGAAGGGCACACACTTAATTTTGCCATCGTTTTCAGTACTGTTGACAGACCTGGCCACCGAATTAAGGAGATCCGCAGCAGCTATCTGGCAGAAAGGGGACTGATGACTCCACGTAACCCTGCAGTCGCAGAAGTTCCAGACAAGAGATTATTTGAACATAGCAATCACCCCTCCAAAACGGGCACCACCACCCCCCCTCAGTGTGCATGAGACCATATTAGATTCTGCTTATTCATTCTTGAATTTATTTTTTGGTCACTTATGTAAGATAAACTTATGTGCCCTTCTCCCCCCATTATTCCATTAAGCCTTTAAATTCTAAGCAAATTATAATGCATCTACCTAGGTGCTAAAAAAAAAAAAAAAAGGTGAGGACTGCGGCTCAAGGGACACTGCCTTATCCACAGGCCTACGCTCTACCAAAACCCAGGTGGAGGAGTGGTATAGGGGAAAAAAAGCCCTGAGTTCTCCAGTTGCTACATCCCAAGAACTCAGCCCTTGCTGGAGGCTGTCTTCTAGCTGGCCTGGGCAGAAGTGGACTCCAAGGGAAAACTCTGTCGTGGAAGACGGTTCCTGGCCAGGGCAGACGGCAGTGAGAACACCTTAGGCTGTCTGCACTTTGACATTCAGAACACAGACTGCCTGAGGCTAAAGCCGGGAAGCTGGGTGGGGAGCTAGGTGGGACTCGTTGCCATAGCACTTTCACTCCCAGGGTAGACTCTGGTGTGCAGCCTCTGTACAACAGCATTACCCCAGCAGCCAGGCTCTCCCTCCAGTCCCCACTGGGGTAGCCAAGTGTGCACACAGGTGGGAAACTTGACTTCCTTTCTCCCATACCCCCTTCAAAGGCCCAATGCAGACAGAGAACTTGGGTCATCCACACAGTCCCATCCACTGCCTAGATTGGCCTTGGAGCAATACAAGCAAAATAGAAAGCCCACAACCACCACTGCAGCTGACTCTAACCCACAAGCACCCACCACCTCCTGGCAGGAGGTCAACAGCACAGCCCATTACATCTGACATAATACCCTAGTTTTGGGGGAGGTCTGATCCCAGACCCAAGCTAATTCGACTATCTCAGTGAGATTCAGGAGAAAGTTGAAAAACAACATAAGGAAATTCTTAAAACTATTCAGGACATGAAAAGTTCTCCAAAGAGACAGACATCTTTTTTTTTTTTAATGCTGAAATTCTGCAAATGAAAGTATTTAGGGAAATACAAAATGCAGTGGAAAGTTTTAACAGCAGACTAGAAAAAGTGGAAGAAAGGCTCTCAGAACTTGAAGACAAGGCTTTCAGATTAACCCAGACAACAATAAAGAAAAAAGAATCAAGAGAACAGAAGAACAAAGTCTCCAAGAAATGTGGGATTAGGTAGAATGTCCAAACCTAAGCATTGCAGGTATTCCTGAGGAAGAAGGAAGGACAACAGGAGGGAAAACTATTTGAGGGAATAATGGAGGAAAACATTCCTGGCCTTGCCAGAGATTTAAAAATCTAGTGATAAGAAGCCCAAAGAACCCCCAGAAGATTCATTGCAAAAAGGTCAATCCCAAGACATATGATCATCAGGTGCGCAAAGTTAATGTGAAGGAAAGCATTTTGAAAGCAGTGAGAGAAAAGCATCAAATAACCTACTAATGTAAGCCTACCAGACTAACAGCCGACGTCTCATAAGAAACCCAGTAAGCCAGAAGGAATCGGGGCACCATCTTCAATCTTCTCAAAGAGAATAACAGTCAGTCAAGGATTTTCTTTTATGTTCTTTTCTTTTCTTTTTCTTTTTCTTTTTTCTTTTTTTCTTTTTTTTTTTTTTCTTTTTGAGTCAGGAGAGCAGTGGCATGATCACAGCTGATCACAGTCTCCAACTTTTGGGCTCAGATGATCCTTCCACTTCAGTCTCCCAAGTAGTTAAGAGGTGCATGCCACCATGCCTGGCTATTTTTTCTTTTTTGTAGAGACAAGGTCTCACTATGTTGCCCAGACTGGCCTCGAACTCCTGGGCTCAAGTGATATCCTGCCTTGGCCTTCCAAAGTGCAGGGATTACAGGCACGAGCCACCACACCTAGCCAAGCCAAGTATTTTCTGTTCTTCAAAACTCAGTTTCATAGATGATGAAATGATGTTTCTTTCTCAGACAAGCAAATGCTGAGGGAATTTGTCACAAGTAGATCAGCTCTATAAGAAATACTCAAAGAAGTTCTAAATACTGGGAAAAAATGGTCAAAATACACCAGTAAAAAAAAAAACACTGGAAATCATGAAGTTTGTAGGGTTTATATTAAGTCCCCAACGTATGGACAAGTTTAGTTTCAAGAGTGCATTTGTATGTCCAATTTGTCATAAGTCAAATAAAGTTAGTTTAGGTACCCAATCTTCTGTATAGTACTGTATGTATTTAACAGGCTATATTGCCATCTAGTGGAGAGAAATAATACATAAAAATGCACATTGGCACCTTTGAAAGTTCACAACTTGAAAGTTTGTATATAGAGGACTTACTGTAGAACACCAACACGATAGGGAATAAATAAATAAATAAAGCCACCAGATAGCAACCAGCATGGTGAAAGAAATAGTACCTTACACACTATTAGCCCTGTACAAAAATAATCTCACTGTTCATTAAAAAGATATTGACTGGTATAATGGATAAAACAACACAATCCACATATCTGCTGACTACAAGGGCCCACTTAACAAAGACTCCTATAGACTCAAGGTAAAGAGGTAGAAAAAATATTCTACAGAAATAAAAACCAAAGATGAGTAGGAGTAGCCATTCTCATATCAGACAAAACAGACTTTAAATTAACAACAGTTTTAAAAAAGACAAAGATGGCTATTATATAATAATAATAATAAAGGAATCAAGCCAACAAGACACAATGATTTTAAATGTATATTCACCTAACACAAAAGCCCCCAGCTTTATAAAACAAATTCTACTAGACCAAAAAAAGAGAGAGCAAGAAAGAGGGAGATAGCAATACGATAACAATGGGACACTTCAACACTCCACTGACAGCAAAGAACAGATCATCAAAGCATAAAGACAACAAAGAAACACTGGAGTCAAACTGGACCCAAGAGCAAATGAAACTGGCAGACATCTTCAGAACATTTCACCCCAAAACTACCTAATATACATTTTTTTCTCCTCAGCACATGGCACATTCTCCAAGACAGATGATATAATCGGCCACAAATCAAGTCTCAATAATTTTCTTAAAGCCAAATCATATCAAGCAACTTCTCAGATGACAGTGGAATCAAACCAGAAATTAACTCCAAGAAGAACTAGCAAAACCAAACAAAAACATGGAAGTTAAACAATATACTCCTGAATGATCCTTAGGTCAACAATGAAATCAAGATGGAAGATTAGAAATTACTTGAAACGAATGACAACGACTAAACGTGTGATTAAAACTTCTGGGACACAGTCAAAACTGTGCTCAGAGGAAAATTTACAACACATATTTACAGTAATAAGTCTGAAAGGACATACATTGACAACCTAGCATCACACCTCAGAGAATTAGAAAAGCACAAACACACCAAAAACATGAACAAACCAAACCAAGCTAGCAGAATAACAAAGAGTCAGACCAGAACTAAATAAAGTTGAAATACAAAGGATCAATGAAACAAAAAGAGAGTTTGTTGAAAAGATAAACAAATTGATAGACCACTAGCTAGATTAATAAAGAAACAAAGAAAGAAGATTCAAATGAGCACATCAAAAATGACAATGAAGACATTACAACTGATATGATGGAAATACAAAAGATCCTCTAAAATTATTATGAACACTGCTATGCAAATGATATAGACAATCTATAAGAAAAGGGTAAATTATTGGAAACATACAGCCCTCTAATTTAAATCAGGAAAAAATAGAAACCCTGAATAGACTAAAAATGAGTAGTGAGATTGAAATAGTAATTAAACATTTCCCAACCAAAAAAACGTCCCAGACCTGACAGACACACAGCCAAATCCTACCAGACTTTCAAAGAAGAACTGGTATCAATTTTACTGAAATTAATCTATAAGATTGAAGAGGAGTAAATTCTCCCTAACTCATTCTATGAAGTCAGTATCACCCTAACACCAATGCCAGGAAAAGATACACAAAAAAAGAAAACTACGAACCAATTTCCATTATGAACAAAGATGTGAAAATTCACAGCAAAATATTAGCAAACTCAATTCAGCAGCACATTAAAAAAAAAAAAAAACCATGATCAAGTGGGTTTTAACCCAGGAATGTAAGGGTGGTTCAACATATACGAGCCAATAAACAGGATCCACCACATAAACAGAATTAAAGACAAAAATCATATCATTTCAATAGATGTAGAAAAAATATTTGATAAAATCCAGCATTCATTCATGATTTTAAAAACCCTCAGCAAAATAGGCATAGAGGAAATATTCCTCAAAATAAGTCATTATACAAATGTCATCCTAAATGGAGAAAAGTTGAATGCACTCCGCCTCAGAACAAGAACAAGGCAAGGATGCCATTTTCTATCCAACACAGTACTGGAAGTCCTGGCCAGAGCAATCAGGTAAGAGAAAGCAATAAAGGATGCACAAATTGGAAAATAAATCAAACAATCTCTCTATGTCAATGACATAATCTTATACCTAGAGAATTCTAAAAACTTCTCCACAAGACTCCTGGACTTGATAAATGAATTTGGTAAAGTTTCAGGACCTAAAATCAACCCACGGCCGGGCTCAGTGGCTCAGCCTGTAATCTCAGCACTTTGGGAGGCTGAGGCAAGTGGATTGCCTGAGCCCGTGAGTTTGAGACCAGCCTGAGCAATTTGGTGAGACCTCATCTCTACAATAAATCAAAAAAAAAAAAAATTAGCCAGGCATGGTAGCACGTGCCTGTAGTTCTGGCTACTTGGAAGGCTAAGGTGGAAGGATCGCCAGAGCCCAGCAGGTCGGGGCTGCAGTGGCTGGGAGCATGCCACTAGACTCCAGCCTGGGCAACAGAGTGAGACTCCAACTCAAAACAAACCCAAAAACTGTAGTGTGATGTGGACAATTGTGCTCATAAATCACCCATCATAAAATGGGCAAATGCATTGAAAGAATCTCCCCCACCAAAAAAAAAATCACTGAAGCCAAATGCAGCCTCTCACAACAACACTAGCAGGTACCCTGATACTGTTGGATTCCTAAAACACTTACCTAGCAGAGGAAGCCTGTACTACAAGGGGCCGAGTGGCTGGTGCTGCAGCTGCTGGGCTTGGACCCTAGCAATTCCCGGGATGCAAAAGATGAGCACCATTTTTTTAAAAATCAACAAAACCCTTCCTGGAAAGAAAATGCTGGGAGAGACAGACTAAGTGGGAGCCCGTGAGTATGTGGCCAGGCCCCTGGTGCAACAGCTGGTGCTGCAGCTTCTCTGCTTGGTCCCTGGCTCTTCCCAGGTCACAGAAGCCGAGTGTCATTTTTTTTTTTAACGGACAAAAGTCTTCCTGTGAAGAAGTGGCAGGGGAAAACTACTGCCCCAGGCTTGGCCTCATCACTGCAGCAGGAGAGATTGCCGGCTCCAGGCGTGCCTCACCACTTCAGCGCCTGGCAAGGCACTGGCAGTGGGGACTGCGGGGGGAGTCCAGAGGTGGAGTCCCACAGAGGAGGACAGGAGAGACACCCTGCTGCCATCTTGCTTGCTGTGGAGCGCAGACCCAATCTCTGTGGCTGGTGGGTCAACTGCTCAGGGATTGATTGTGACCCAGAGGGAATATTCTGAAAGCACAGACTTCGGAGGGACCTGATGAGTACTGAGTCCCAGGCGCTCCACCCCCTACCCTGATCCAGCTGTGGGACACAGGGTGTGGCCAGGAAAGGGAGGAAGGACTCCAAAGAGATCAGTGGTGAGTCTGGGGCTGACCCAAACCCCTCCTCCCCAGCAATCCTCTGAACGGCAGACCCACACAACTGAGCCACAACTAAGAGGGACAAACCCAGGCGGAGCCTGGACGTCAGTCGCAATAGGAGAAATAGAAGAACTCCATTCCAGGATAGGCCTGGCTGGAGCACTCCCCTGGAGGACCTACCTGGGGAAGAGACAATCCCGCACCTCCCCACTGGAGGAGATCTCCCTGACCAAACGAGAGTGGGAGGGGAGGACGGCAGCCCTAGCCAACTCCACTGCCCCTCCTCCTTCCGTGCTCCAGACACTGAGGAGAGAGTGAAGAAGGCTCTGCAAGAGACCTGATCAGAGGAACAATTACAGAGCCAGCCACAAGAGGGCAGGTTGGGGGGGAGGGGGTTGTGGATTTGGGGTGGGGGGTTTGTTTTTGTTTTTGTTTCTGTCTGTTAGTTCATCTGTTTTTTTAATATTTTTCCTTTGTGCATGAATGTGTATGTGAGAGTTTGATCCGCACCCGCCCCCCCCATTTTTTTCCTTTGTTTTTTTCTTTTTCTCTTTCTTCTATTTGTTGTTTTCTGTTTGTGTGTGCATGTGAATGAGTGTTCATCTTTCAATTTTTTTGTTGGTTTGTTTTTGCTCTTCTGTTTTTTCTTATATTTTCATTTTTTATATTTTAAGGTGTGTGTCAATATATGTGTGAGGGTTCACTCTGAATTCCTTTTTTGTTTTTTTTCCCAGGCTTTCTGTTTCTCTTCTCCATTCACTTTGTCCTAGAGGTGTGTGGGTGTGGGGGTGTGTGTGTGTGTGTGTGTGCGCGCGCGCTCAGTTTTCTTGGGTTTTGTTGTTGTTGTTGTTGTTTGTTTTCACTGTTATTCCAGTTTGTTTGGGGGGTGTGTGTGTGCATTCCATTGTTTTTTTGCATTGGTTTCTGCTTTGCATCATCATATAGACTGGTGGTGGGGAGTGGGTCTCAGGGCACACATATCACAATAAGTGAACATTGTAATTTGCAAGTAATTTCTGAATCTTAGCACCCCAACCCCTACTTTATTCAACTTTCAAAAACTACAAGAGACAACAAACCTTCCCATCCACCATCCTATTTCAAAATAGAACAAATCCAGAACACAGGTCAAGGAAGAATAGAGGGTTGGGCAAACATCAGAAGGGAAAGCCTCTCCCACTGACTCTGAATAACAGAACAAAAGAGAAAAACAAGAGATCTGTCACAAATAAGGAAAGCCAAAGGAAGACCATAGCCAATTTCAAGTTTACCTAAGAGAAAACTCCTGAAAAATCAGACCTTGGTGCCCAAACAATGTAAGTCACCAGCACCTGGTCCCAGAATATGACAGGGATTAGGAAATGGATGGACAGAGTGAATAACACTCAGGAAAGACAAAATGCAACACTGAAAGAACTTGTAACAGAGATTTTGGCAATAAAAATTTCATCCAGGAAATAAATAACAAGATAAGCATGGAAAGCAGAACTAATCTAGCTAAAGAAAGAATCTCAGAACTTGAAGAGCAGAATATAGAATTAACCTGATCTATAAAAAACATAGAAAGAAGACTCAGAAAGAAAGAACAAAGCCTACAAGAGATGTGTGATTATATCAAGAGGCTGAACTAATGCCTGATAGGTATCTCAGAAGAAGAAAGGGAAATGGATAACAACTTGGAGAAGTATTCCAGGAGGTAATCCAAGAAAACTTCCCCATCTCACCAGAGATGTGACCAACCAAGCACAAGAGATACAGAGAACCCCAACAAGACATCAAATGAGAAGACAAACCCCTAGACAAATAGTAATTAACCTACACAAAGTAGACACAAAAGAAAAAATCCTAAAGTCCACAGGAGAGAAGGGTCAGGCTACCTACTGGGGAAAACCAATCAGAATAGCAGCGGACCTATTGTGGAAATATTACAAGCAAGAAGGGACTGGAGTCCTATATTCAAAGTCCTCAAATATAAACAATTTCAACCAAGAAATTTCCTATCCAGCCACGCTCAGCCTCATCACTGATGGAGAATTAAAATCCTTCCCAGACATCCAATCCTTTAGAGATTATGCAGCTTCCAGACCAGCTCTACAGGAGACACTTTAAAAGTTATTAAGCGCAGAAGAAAGGAAAAAAAAGAATGACCACACACTTCCCAGGAGAACAGCAGAGCACAGAATCAACAGAGAATACAGCACAACAAGAAACTTGAAAACACACACATGCATCAACCCCAAAGCCAAAAGAAAACAAGCAAAAAAAGAAAAAAAACTTTATAAGAACCACATGACAGGAATAAGCAATCACATTTCAATAATCATCCTGAATGTGAATGGACTAAATGCACCTGAAATGACACAGAATGGAAAACTGGATTTTAAAAAACCATGATCCAATTATTTGCTGCATCCAGGAAACTCATCTCAACACAAGAGATGCACACAGACTCAAAGTTAAAGGATGGAAAACGAGTTTCCAGGCAAATGGATCACAAAAGAAGGAAGGAGTCATGATCTTAATATCAGACAAAACATCCTTTAAGCTATCAACAATTTTAAAAGATGCAAAAGGACACTACATAATGATAAAGGGTTCAATTCATCAATAAGAAATATCCATCCTAAACATATATGCACCCAACACAGGAGCACCAACATTAATAAGAAACTACTAAGTAAATTTTAAAAAGATATTGACTCTAACCCTATTATAGCAGGGAACTTGAAAACTCCACTAACAGCCCTAGACAGATAGATCATCAAGGCAAAAAATCAACAAAGAGATCCAGAACCTAAACCTGACACTCAACCAAATGTACTTAATAGATACCTACAGATTATTCCACCCAACAACCATAGACTATACATTCTACTCATCATCACATGGAATGTACTCCAAGATTGATCACATCCTTGGCCATAAATCAAGCATAAACAAATTCCATAGGGTTGAAATCTTGCTGTGCATACTCTCAGACCACAGTATAATAAAAACAAATATCAACGCCAACATCATTTCCCCAAAGCCCACAAAGACATGGACACTAAAGAGCATGATGCTGAACAACTACTGGGTCAACACTGAAATAAAAGCAGAAATTAAAATATTCCTAGAAACAAATGAAAATAAAGAAACATCTTACCAGAACCTCTGGGATGCCATGAAATCAGTTCTAAGGGGGGAATTTATATCTCTATGAGCACACATCAAGAAAATAGAAAGGTCACAAGTTGAGAACCTAACAAATCACCTAAGGGAGCTGGAAAGAGAAGACCATAAAACCACAACTTTAGCAGAAGATCCAAATCACCAAAATAAGAGTCCAAATACAGGACACAGAAGACAAAAATATCATAGAAAACATCAACAACAACAAAAAGCTGGTTCTTTGAAAGAATTAACAAGATTAATGGTCCCCTAGCCAGAATGTCTAAGAAAAAGAGAGAAAAAGCCCAAATAAACACAATCAGAAATACAAAAGATCAAATCACAACTGACCCCAAAGAAATACAAAATATTATAAGAGAATACTATGTACACCTATATGGAAACAAATTTAATACCCTAAATGAAATGGAGGACTTTCTGACATCACACAACCTCCCCAGATTGATAAAAGAAGACATTGAGAACTAAATAGAGCAATAACAACCCAAGAAATTGTCTCTGTCATATGAAAACTACCTACAAAAAAAAGGCCTGGACCAGATGGCTTTCCAGCAGAATTCGACAAAACCCACAAGGAAGAAATGATACCAATCCTATTGAAAGTTTTCCAGGCAATTGAGAACGATGGAATTCTGTAAAATCATTTTACAAAGCTGACATCACACTGACACCCAAACCGGGTAAAGAGCCAACCAAAAAAGAGAACTACAGGCCAATATCCCTTATGAACATAGATGCAAAAATCCTCAACAAGATTCTACCAAAAACACTTCTCAAAAATCATCCACCATGACCAAGTAGGCTTCACCCCCAGGATGCAGGGCTGATTCAACATTCACAAGACCATAAATGTCATTAAATACATCAACAGATGTAAAAACAGAACCACATGATTACATCATTGGATACAGAAAAAGCTTTTGATAAAATCCAGTATCCTTTCTTAATAAAAACCCTCAAACACTTAGGTATAGAAGGAACATACCTCAAAATAGTAAGTGCCATTTATGATAAACCCACAGCTAACATATTGTTAAATGGACAGAAACTGGAAACATTTCCCCTGAAAACTGGAAGAAGACAAGGCTGCCCACTCTCACCTCTCTTGTTCAACATTGTGTTGGAAGTCCTAGCTATGGCAAGAGAAGGAAATCAGGGGTATCCAAATAAGAAAAAAGGAAGCCAAGTTATCCCTCTTTGTTGATGATATGATCCTATACTTTGAAAATCCAAGAGAATCTGTCAAAACCTGCTTGCACTGATAAAGGACTTTGACAGAGTCTCAGGGTACAAAATAAATGTGCAAAAGACAGTTGCATTCCTGTACACCAACAACAAGCAGGTAGAGACCCAAAAATTAAAAACACAATCGCATTCACAATAGCTACAAAAAAATGAAATACCTTGGCATCTTCCTAACCAGAGAAGTGAAAGACCTTTACAACGAGAACTACAAAACACTGCTCAAAGAAGTCCAAGAAGACACAAACAAATGGAAAAATATTCCATGCTCATGGATAGAATCAACATTGTTAAAATCCATCCTACCAAAGGCAGTCTACAGATTCAAAGCAATACCCATTAAATTACCAACATCATTCTACTTAGAACTGGAAATGACATTACAGAAATTCATATAGAAACATAAACAACCACAAATAGCCAAAACAATCCTCAGCAAAAGAAACAAAGCAGGAGGTATCACACTTCCAGACTTCAAACTTTACTATAAGACTAGAGTAATCAAAACAGTCTGGTATTGGTACAAGAATAGGCATATACCAATGGAACAGGACAGAGATTCCAGAAGCAAAGCCTCAATTTCTCAACCATCTTTGACAAAGCCTCCAACAGCAACCACTGGGGAGAGGAGAACCTATTCAATAAATGGTGCTGGGAAAACTGGCTGACCACATGCAGAAGATTGAAACAGGACTCCCCTACCTGTCATCATACACAAAAATTAACTCTAAATGGATCAAAGACCTAAACGTAAAACCTCAAACTGTAAAAATCTTAGAAAACACAGGAGACCCCTTATGGAAATTGGAACTGGCAACTAATTCCTTATCAGAACCCTAAATGCCCATACCTTAAAAAATAAGACAGACAAGTGGGAACTCGTCAAACTAACAAGCTTTTGCAAAACAAAAGAAAGCATCAAGAGAGCAGGGAGACAGCCCACAGAATGGGAAAAAATATTTGTCAACTGTATATCTGACAGAGACCTAACATCTAGGATCTACAAGGAACTCAAATGCACCAAAAGGAAAAAACCAAACAGCCTCATTAAAAAGTGGGCAAAAGACATGAATAGACACTTCTCAAAAGAAGATATATGGGCAGCCAATAGACACAAGAAAAAGTGCTCAGCCTCACTCATCATCAGAGAAATGCAAATCAAAATTTCTGAAAGAACTAGAAATTGACCTTACATATCACCCAGCAATTCCCCTATTGGGAATATACCCGGAGGAACTCAAATCATTCTACAAAAAAAATACCTGCACATGTATGTTTTTTGCAGATCTATTCACAATAGCAAAAACAACCCATCAAAGCTGGACTAAATTTTTTTAAAATGTGGCACATATACACAATGTAATATTACACAGTCATAAAGAAGGACAAACATATGGACTTTGTAGCTACTTAGATGGATTTGGAGTCGCTCATACTCAGTGATCTATCACAGAAACAAAGAACAGAGTACCATATGTTCTCACTCATAAGCAGACCTTGAACAATTATAATACTATAAGAAAGGGATTGGCAGTAGTGGGAAACTGTCAGGGGGGTGGGATTGGCAGTTGAGGGAAACTGCTAGGGGAGGGAGGGGCACACCTCATCACCTAGGGTACCTGCATAATCAACGTTTGTATACCTAACCCTGAATTGTATCCCACATCTTTATAATAATAAAAAATAATAATTTTTAAAAATCACAATGTGATACCACTTTATACCAGTCAGAATGGCCATTATCAAAACATAAAAACAATAGATGCTAGCACAGATGCGATGAAAAGGAATGCTTATACACTCTTGGTGGGAGTGTAAATCAGTGCAACCTCTACGGAGGTCAGTATAGAAATTTCTCAAAGAACTAAAACTAGATCTGCCATTTGATCCCACTACTTGGTACCCACCCCAAAGGAACTGAGATTGTTATATGAAAAAGACGCCTGCACTCGCATGTTCATTGCAGCACGGTTCACAATTGCAAAGATGTGGAATCAACCTAAATGCCCATCAACTGATCGACGGATAATGAAATTGTGGTATATATACACTATAGAATACTATTCAGCTGTCAAGAAGAAAAAAATTAATGTCTTTCTCAGCAACTTGGATGGAATTGGAGAACGTCACCTTCAGTGAACTAACACAGGAACAGAAAACTAAACACCACATGTTTTCACTTATAGGCAGTAGCTAAACTAAGGATCTGCAAAGGCATAGAGAATGGTATAATGGACGTTGGAGACTCAGAAGCGGGGTGGGGGGAAGGGGACAAAGAAAAAAATCACCTACTGGTACAGTGTACACAGTTGGGTATGGTGGGTACCCTTAAAGCCCAGACTTCTTCACCACTATACAATGCAATCATGTAAACAAAAACTATTTGTTCTCCCAAAGCTACTGAAATAAAGAGAAAAAATAATTTAGAACTCAAAAAATAAGAAAAAATATTGTATTTGTAGGGCTGATGACACCTTGCCAGGAATGATGGCCTGAGACAACCCTCAGCTCAAAAATGTGAAAGGTCATTTTAGGCAAGTCGCAGAATTCTCTGCCCCCCTGGCGAAAGGTCAGCCTTCATATAAAGCCTGTCCCTGGAAGAAGATATTGTTACAGCCGGACCAGGTTCTTATGTGTTTTGTTTTGTTGCTTTTCTTTTTTGTTCTCGTTGTTGTTGTCGTTGTTTGAGTCACCCAGGCTGGAGTGCAGTGGCACACTCACAGCCACCCCAGCGTCGACCTACTGGGCTCTAGCGGTCTTTCCACTTCAGTCTTCCAAGTAGCCAGAACTACAGGCGCAGGCTACCATGCCCGGCTATTTTTTTTTTTTTTTTTTTTTT